>NC_080571.1:246693270-246993270 GCF_030247185.1 Malaya genurostris | reverse complement strand
AAGCGCGGGGCACGCAAAATCAGCAAAATAAAACAATTTATCGTTAAATTTTCGGTTTTCATTGCAAATTTTTTATAGCAAGGCCAGATCTACTCTCTATTAATTGATATTCACAGAAGTGTTCGCTCACCATCACGCGCCAGTGATCACTTGGGTGTATTTAGGCGAGAGCGCGTGAGAGCGATTCGTGCGAAGAGAATGTTATTCTCTCGCACCAGCTTCTTTCAACACAAGCACGCACTCAAAGTCTGTCTGTCTGGATACTGAGAAGAAGTGCGCTTTCCTCTTTGTGGGGAGCGTAGCAAATGTATCCGCAGTGTATAATTAAAACCTACGCTCTGGTGTATCACTCTAGTGAAATACCATCTCTGGTTTGTAAGATCCGCGTCCTATGCATTGAAACGGGTAGTCATTTCAGTAACACATTCCATTATTCAACTGTTCGCAGATCAAGATTTTAGAAAGACATTAGCAACAAATAGTAGATTAAGTAGTTTACATAACTACTAACCCGAACTCGCCTCAAATAAATGACACTTGCTGTAAATGAAGACTTTGTCAATAAAAAACACATACTTCGTTTTTCCAAAAATGATATAGTCTGTCTTTTGAAAATGGCCAAACGTGTTTTACCATTTTTTTTTCAAATGGCTGTAGTCGAAAACTGACAAAGTGTTGTATGAGTGGTTTTTAAAAATTAGTCAAGTTTTCGAATGAAACCATGTAAAAGAATTTTAATTGACTCCTACATTAAAAAAATCGATTTTAGAAATTCAAAACATTTAAAGATTTCAAAAAAAAAAATAAATGATCGGGTTGAAATTTTGTTACAACATACCCTACCTACAGTCAAAAATACAAGTTGGAAACTTGTAAGGAAAAAAAGTTATTTGAGAAAAAAGAAAAAAAAGACTTTCGTTTGTTTAGTTTTCGATATGATTACACTGAAAAAAAAAATCAGTTTGGGCCAGGAAAAGTTTTTTTTTAAATAACTTTTTTTCCTAGAAGTGCGCAACTTGAATTTGCAAACAGATTTTTAATTTTCAAAATCGATTTGTTTCAGTGTAAAAGTCGATTAAGATTTTTTCAATATTTTTATTTAAAAACTTGACTAATTTTATAAAAAACACTCATACAATACATTTTTAGATTTTTGTAGGACTACAGCCATTTGAAAAAAAAACTGGTGAAAAAAGTTGGGCTCTTTACAAAAGACAGTCTAGATAATTTTTGGAAAACAAAGTATGCAAAGTGTTTTTTTTGTGACAACGTCTTTATTCTTATGTCGTTTTCGTTTTTAAATTGCACTACACCGGTGTAGCGAAAGCTGCACCTAAACCGTTCGTTTTTACCAATTGCACTACACCAGTGCTACACTTTTTCTGCACCGATACCGCTGGTGTAGCACTCATGAAAAGTTTGGTGTAGCTCTGTGCAATGGAATCGTTTATTGTAGTCAATGGTTACTGTTTATGTTTTCGTCATTTTTGTTCGTTTATTCATGCCTCAGTGTAGCACTGCACCGGTGTAGTGCAAATTAAAAACGAAAACGCCATTAGTCTTAAACCATTTTTTACACTCGTTTTCTATTCGAACGTTGCATACCAATAAACTACGTAATTGAATTTCCATATCAATATAAAAATATTTTGCTGAATATATAAAAAACAATGTCGCGGTACTACATTCCCATGCGAAGCTTGAACTTCTGTTCCGATAAACGTTGCAACCGAATGTTAGTGTGCTATTATTCTACTGACTAAGAATCATCGACTCAGAATTGTATTAAATATTTCATGAAAATTCTCGATTTGAGCTTTTACTTTCGTAGTTTATGTATAAAAGATGAAAAAAATCCTAATTCTTTCGGAACTCACTGGAACACTAAGTAAATGCTACAATAACAACATTAGTTAAAGTTAGAGCTCGGCCTCATTGAACGTCTATAGTTATAATTCCCGTTAGAGTTATATACTATATTGTGCTTCACAGTAGACTAGAACATATTTACCGTCCGTTTATCTCCAGATACGAGCACTTTCCACTCCACATGAGCTTTTCCCCGTAGCAGCAGGCGAATAGCTGAAACGATGAAAGATAGAGAATTTTTAGCACCAATGTTGACAGTGACGTAATAAAATTACATTCTGCATGAAGTCATCTATGACTCAACTATATTAATGAATGAATAATTCAAGCCTAACTTTTAAGTGCTTAGTTTTCACATTCATAAAAATAAATTTACGACGCATCTTCGTAAGAATTATCTTCTTAATTTGTTTTCGATAATTTTTTAATCAGAATGAAACTGAACAACGATCTTGAATATACGTGTTCGTTCTTCAATACCTTTGAATAC
Source organism: Malaya genurostris (assembly GCF_030247185.1). Lineage (NCBI taxonomy): Eukaryota > Metazoa > Arthropoda > Insecta > Diptera > Culicidae > Malaya > Malaya genurostris. The sequence continues at coordinate 246,990,911 of NC_080571.1, read as the reverse complement.
AGCTGTTCATATGTCTGATTTCTCGCAGGGCTTTCATGGGTTGGTTTCAGACAGTTTTGGAATGTGGCCTGTTGCCTCCGTTTGCAGTCACGTACCCAGAGGGGGGGCCCAAGGGGCCCGGGCCCCTCCCGAAATCAAAAACAGATATATAATTATTTAGAAGTTCTCAGACAATAATGTAATACGATAACAGTTCCAGTGGAGAAGTTTAAAGTGTACGTTAAAAACACTCATTTTTTATCTTTGGGCCCCTCCCGAAACGAAATCCTGGGTACGGGCCTGTCCGTTCGTGATCAGAGGTTTGAATTGGATACCTATTTGTTTACGAAAATCAAGTAAGAAGGAATAGATCTCTTCAAACGCACACGTAATACACGAATGCCCTGTTTTTAGGCCAAGGAAAAATCTCCCACACTTTCACTGAAATAACATCCCGTACGGTTTCCGGACATTGTTTTTCACATACACGGGTATGTTAAGTTTGACGTTGTTATGCTCAACACAGTGGGCTTTTTTTATCTTGCGCCGTGAATTCGACTACTTTCGTTTCGTATGCTTTAGATACCACAATGCGTAGGGCGCTTTAGCGAGTTGTCTTAAGTTCGAGATTCGATCTGGAAGTATTCGTAGTGCCAGTAGAATTGCAGATATTCCACATTATTGATATCAGCATTTATACAACATTTTTATGCAACACATATTCTATCCTGCACATATCTAGGATAAAAATTTGCCATGATTGAAAAAATATTGAATATCATAAAACAAGTCTTTTCGTGAGATGGTCATCAAAAGGTGAGATAACTAAGTTCTCACAAGTTTCTATCTCAAGCCTACCCGTGTGTCTATGATGACATTTGGTCGATAGTTGCGTCGACTGGGTGTTATTGCCTTAAGCGTTAGTAGCAGAATTAGAGGATGCGAAATGGCTTATAAATTAGAGCCCATTCTACATAGCAATAATTATCATAGTATATCGCAACAAATTCTGTGTTTTTAAATATATTATATTATATTATATTATATTATATTATATTATATTATATTATATTATATCATATTATATTATATTATAGTATGTTATATACTATATTATATTGTATTATATAATATTATATTATATATTATTATTTTCAGTTGCGTCTCGTGAATAAATTTACGGGTTGTGCACTATTTATGTGATATGATATTAGATGTAAAAGTTTGCGTAAGTGAAAACTGTAGTTTGAGTAATGGATATTCGCTTGTGTTTTTCAAAACAATGAAATAACGATATACTTTCGAATGGGAATTTTTTTTATTAAACTTATTTCATTTCATGATACCTGTCAATAACTTCTTCTTCGAAGTTGCAACTGATACAGCAATTTGTTTTCGACTACCATAAGCATAAGCTACTGAAGTCTCTACTGAAGACGTGCAAACAAGTTCTCACGGAGCCGAACGCGACAGAGAACAACAAATCTTAGAACTGAGCTGAGTAATTCCTTCTCTTCTGTATATGGCGTAATTAGATTAGTTCAATTGTAGCTTTTTACCGTTTTCAATGCCGAGGTGCACTTTTTGGAGTCAAGAACTATTGACCTCGGTCGTTCAACCGGTGGTATTTTCTATCATCTAGACCGTAGTGGCACGTCTGTTTTGGTCAATGCAAGTAATCGAACTCCCAAAACCATAGGTTAGATCAGTTGTAAATATGAAACATGTTAGAAGCTCAAAATTTCCGTACATGCTTGAGTTTTCCGATCTTTATAACTACCGCAGAATTTCCAAGCCGTTCGGAGTTGAAGGTTTCATTCTCGCATTCAGTTCCATTTTCATTCTGCTTGTCAAATCCATGCCCTTAATTAGCGCTATTGTTGTAGATACCACAATGCGTAGGGCGCTTTAGCGAGTTATCTTAAGTTCGAGATTCGATCTGGAAGTATTCGTAGTGTCAGTAGAATTGTAGATATTCCACATAATTGATGTCACCATTAATACAAAATTTTTATGCAACACATATTCTATCCTGCACATATCTAGATGACTGCCCGGATAAAAATTTGCCACGATTGAAAAAATATTGAATATCATAAAACAAGTCTTCTCGTGAAATGGTCATCAAAAGGTGAGATAACTAAGTTCTCACAAGTTCCTATCTCATGCCTACCCGTGTGTCTATGATGACATTTGGTCAATAGAATGGTGTCGACTGGGTGTTATCGCCTTAAGCGTTAGTAGCAGAATTAGACGATGCGAAATGGCTTATTAATTAAAGCCCATTCTTCATAGCAATCGTAACAAACTCTGTTTTTTTAAATATATTATATTATATTATACTGTGTTATATTATATTATATTATATTATATTATATTATATTATATTATATTATATTATATTACATTATGCCGTTATTTATTACATCATATTATTTCATTATATTATTTTCTGCTGGGAGTGCATCTGAGTATCTTACAAGTGAATGACTGAATGATGGAGGAGATTGCCTACTTGAGTCACGTGGGAGAAACTTTATGATTCCCTCCGAAGGTCTAAAATGGGTAAGACAGAAACAAACCAACAAACCGACTTGTTTCACGATTAGGTTCTAGTCACTTTTTAGCATTTGGGTAAACCACCATACTATTCATTTAAGTGAACAAAATACTACAATTAACTTGGAATAACATTACTTTCAGTTTTTTTAGCTTATTCTTTTGATCATGCCCAAACGAGCAGTTCGTCGCAGAAATGTAAACGATTTGTTCCGAAAAATTACAACATAATCCAAAGAGTCATCAGATTTGATTTAAGCTTTGCAACAAAATGTGTACTATGTTTTTCCACAGGTATTTAAAAAATTGTACACGATTGAAACACTGTACACACTGTTAACATGTTTATGCATACTCGATCAAAGCCCCAAGCACCTTGATATTTATTATTATTGTTTGCCTTATGTGAACACTAAAAACTAAATAATAAAAACGAAACGTGAAAGTATTTTCAAATCTCCAGTTTCTCCCTTGAAATAATAGTGCGTGTTATAGTGGTTCAATTTTGTACTTACATTTCAACTTGAAGTTTTCGGTTGTGTGAATAATCACCTTTCCCGAGATAACTTCACCGGAATAGTAGTATTCCTTGTCGAGTCGAATATCCAGCTCCTTTATATAATCCATCTGGAGCAGTTTATCTCTCTGCTGCTATGTATATTATTTTCACTACAATAACTGTTACACTAATGACACCGACTGTGACTAAAGTCGAGTGGAGCTTCCGCTGCTGTGCACGCTCGAGTGCCAGTCCAATCCCACTCGATGGCTGCAGAAGTTGTCTGTTGTTTTTATCAGGGTTCTTGGCAAACTAATTTCGAATTGTGAAAGCTTGTCTTTTTCAGGAAACGTAGGGAATGTTTGTTATGGATGTACCTTGAGTAATTATCAAACTTTGTAATGATCATGTAATGTTCTATGGTTCGCTTTTGTGGCTTTTCATTTCAGGGATGAGTTTCACACTGCTATAATTTCGAGACAAATTTGTTGTTTACGAATCAATTCTTTTGGAATCAATAACCAAGCTAATTCTTAAAACTTTATATCACAATACGAAAGGTTTCATTTCGCATAGAGGAAAGAGTGAAGAAAATTTGTTACTTGGTATCCGCAATGGCGTACGCGTTTTTCGTATGCACTTGAACAAACCTATTCCTTCATGTGGGGTCTCATACCACGGCGGAAAGTATCCTTGCCCAGTCTTTGTGACCTACTAGAATCTGCTGGTCACATGTCAATCTGCTCACTACGGTGCAACTATCACAACTAATATCGGCAGAGTAATAGAGGCAAATAATATCTCGCATTTACGCATTTGATAATATTTATAAACAAAAACAAAAATGATGAAGAAATGAATAAATACTTTACTCGCATGTGTTTTCTTATTGCACGGTGTTGTAGCAATTGGTAGTGCAAAAATTAAACCAAAGACTATTACTTATTCCTTATATCCTTATATTACATTTTTGTGGGGAAAGGGTTCCAATCAGCTTTTTACAGCCCTGTCCAAAACGTATTGCCCTCCCCGTTAATTTGTATCAGGCCGAATTAGCGCATGCGCGCCATATAAACGCCTCTTTCAATATGAGAAAATTATATTATTACCCAACAGTTTCTATTATTTATTCATGTTGGTTTTCTTACCTTTGGTCATAGTTTATATTCTGTTTTACCTTAATTCCAGTGTTCTATTCAATTGTGTTTCGTAAGTGTTTTTTGTTGTCCTTCTATTTTATTTCCATTCCGTACTTTCGCTGATGTTATTTTATTCCCTGAAATGTAAAAGTTAGTTGTATGCAGTGGTGTTTTTATTCTTACCATTTTGTATCTAAGATTTCCTTTGTATCTAAGATTTCCTAAGAATATTAATTAAATTATTTTCCAATTTTCAGTTCCACATCTATCACATTTGTTCCTGCTTTTCTTGAGTATCTTATTCTTTATTCCGGATTTCTTGTTCATGCTCAGTCATCCATTTCCGAAAAAAAGAGACAAAAAAGGATTAGTGTTTTTTCAATGACATCTTTGTATGGCCGGTCATGATGGTTTGACAGAAAAAACTGAGAACATGCATTTTTATTTAAATTATATTGACACTTGGGTCCCATAAGTATTGCTACAGCATGTTCACATTTAGTTGTCTTCGGTTGATCCTTGACAGTGTTACCATCCGGTCAGGCACTTTTGAGCATCTGGTGTACACTGACCCACAATCGAAATGCATCACTACCAATTTGGTACAACGCACTCAAAGGAACGGTAAAATGTATAATGTATATACACACAAAAACACATACATACACACACAGTCACAAACATACACACATGCATACCTACCCACATGTATTCCACACGCAACCATTACAACATTGAGTTACTATTTCTACTCTGATAGATCCTAACTAAAACTAAGAGTTCGGCTGAAAAGTTCGTATCGTTTAATAGAAACACACATTTTTTGCCAAAATTCGTTTTTATAATTCAACATAATTGCCATCAGAGGCGATACAGCGATTATAGCGATCTTCCAACTTTTCGATACCATTTTTGTAGTACGATTTGTCCTTTGCCTCAAAATAGGCCTCAGTTTCAGCGATTATCTCTTCATTGCTTCTAATTTTTTTACCAGCGAGCATTCTCTTGAGGTCTGAGAACAGGAAAAAGTCACTGGGGGGCAAATCTGGAGAATACGGTGGATGAGAGAGCAATTCAAAGCCCAATTCTTTCAATTTCAACATGGTTTTCATCGACTTGTGACACGGTGCATTGTCTTGATGAAACAAAACTTTTTTCTTCTTCAAATGAGGCCGTTTTTTGAAATTTCGTCCTTCAAACGCTCTAATAACGCTATAAAATTGTCACTGTTGATGGTTACCGGCCGATTGTTGAGTCTTTCCACGCTTTGGGTTCGGTTCATCGCGTGCAGTCCACTCAGCTGACTGTCGATTGGACTCCGGAGTGAAGTGATGGAGCCATGTTTCGTCCATTGTTATATATCGACGGAAAAAATCGGTTTTATTTCGATATAATAGCTCCAAACACTGCTCAGAATCATCAATTCGTTGTTGTTTTTGATCGATTGTGAGCTCACGCGGCACCCATTTTGCACAAAGTTTTCTCATATCCAAATATTCGTGAATAATATGTCCAACACGTTCCTTTGATATCTTTAGGGTGTCAGCTATCTCGATCAACTTCACTTTACGGTCATTGAAAATCATTTTGTGAATTTTTTCACGTTTTCATCGGTAACAGCCTTTTTTGGACGTCCACTGCGTTCATCGTCTTCGGTGCTCATATGACCAGTACGAAATTTTGCAAACCACTTACGAATTGTTGCTTCGCCCGGTGCAGAGTCTAGATAACTCTCATCAAGCCATATTTTGGTATCGGCGGCACTTTTTTTCATCGAAAAGTAGTGTTTCATCAACACACGAGATTCCTTTTTTTCCATTTTTTCACAATTACAAAAGTAGCTTCACTCAAAATGCAATATCTCACAAACTAATAATCAGACAGCTGTCAAATTTATACACGTATCTTTTGAAGGTTGGTACTAACTGAAAATGGTATGGATTTAATTCTAGTGGCGCCCTCTCATAGAAACGATACGAACTTTTCAGCCGATCTGTTACTGTGCCAATAGTCATCTCATTAGTAGAGTCACCATGTTATTTTAGCGATCTCGACTTTTAATAAATGAATTGTGATAAATACAAAGTCTTTGCCTTGTCTCTAAGAAGCAATAACGCATAGCAGTAGTTCGGAAGTGGTTCAATACTGCTGTTTTAGCGAAGCAAAATGCTCCAAAATTCATGTTACTTCTGAAATTAATCAATCAAACAGAGATAACAGATCTCACTATAACTAATGGTTCTCTTATATGAAATGACTAATGGATTTGAGATAAATGGGGGTGCCATTACCCAATTTCTATCTCTTCTAATGGTCGATCGCTAATCCTGAGCTGAAACAGTGGCCTTTATTACCATTCTTGCATGTAGTTACTCTTACACTTCACTCACACATCATCCCACCCACCAGGTCCCAAACGATACATCCTCACAACACAAACTGGATGAACATCGTTTGACAGCTATCAGTGGTTTGTCCTTTGGTTAAGTCATTATTATTTCGTCCTATTCTACAATATTCTATCTCATTCCACAGTAATCCATTGTACACAAACCACCAATAAACGTCAAATATGGACTCGATTCACCGTTCACCTGTTGTCATCGTGTGAAACCCAATTGGGATACGTTCACTCCACTTAACTTCCACTTCACACTAGTAATAGGGACCGGTAGTATAAAAATAAAACATAAAAAGAGCTCAGTTAAGCCCTACCGGCCGGATGTTGGAGCGTAATGCAATCAACATCTTTTTTTTTTTTTTTTTTTTTTTTTAAATAACTATTTATTGGAATATGAGTTAAAATTAAATTATTAAGATTTAAATTGGGTGTTCAGCCACAAGTGGTGACTTTTCAGCCCTGTTATATATATATATATATATGATTTGGTTATTACCATGAAGACATCATTTGCTTCCGCAATTCTGAGATTTTTGTGTAGGGAAAATTCTAAACCTACTTGTATTGTGTAATGGGGAAAAGGAACTTATATACTAACTTACTAACTAATACAGAGAGCGAATCGATTCAATTGAAGATTGCATCGATTTTTGTCGGAATTTGCTTATAATATTATGTGACATTACATCTAATGGTTCTATATTTGTGAGTCTGTGTAACTCATTTGTACTAAACCAGGGAGGACGCTTCAGAATCATTTTCAGAATTTTATTCTGAATCCTTTGAAGCGTTTTCTTCCTGGTGGAACAACAGCTTGACCAAATTGGTACCGCATAAAGCATGGCTGGTCTGAAAATTTGTTTATAAATTAACAATTTGTTTTTTAGACAGAGCTTTGAATTTCTGTTTATAAGAGGATATAAACATTTAATATATTTATTACACTTTGCCTGGATTCCTTCAATGTGATCCTTGAAAGTGAGCTTTTTGTCATACGTTAAACCTAAGTATTTAGCTTGATCAGACCATGTCAATTCCAAGCCATTCAATTTGAGAATGTGATTATTGTTTGGTTTAAGAAAAGAAGCTCTTGGCTTGTGAGGAAAGATAATTAATTGCGTTTTTGCTGCATTTGGTTTAATTTTCCATTTTGACAGATAATCACTGAAAATATTTAAACTTCTTTGTAGGCGACTGCAGATCACTCTTAGATTTCTACCTGTGGCTAACAGACTTGTGTCGTCACAGAATAGCGATTTCTGACAACCAACGGGTAGATTTGGAAGATCAGAAGTGAAAATATTATACAAGATTGGAGCTACACTCGAACCCTGCGGAACACCGGCTCGTACGGGTAGCAATTCAGATTTACAATTCTGATAGCTAACCTGAAGAGTACGATCAGTTAAATAATTTTGAATCATTTTGATCAAATAAATAGGAAACTGGAAATCAAACATTTTTGCTATTAAACCTTTGTGCCAAACACTGTCGAATGCTTTTTCTATGTCTAGAAGAGCAACTCCAGTGGATAACCCAGAAGATTTATTTGATTTTATCATGTTCGTTACTCTGACAAGTCTATGAGTAGTTGAATGTTCATGACGAAATCCAAACTGCTCTGGTAAAAAAAATTGAATTCTCATTTATATGAGTCATCATTCTTAACAAGATAATTTTTTCAAAAAGTTTACTGATAGAAGAAAGTAAGCTAATTGGGCGATAACTTGATGTTTCTGCTGGGTTTTTATCAGGTTTTAGGATAGGAATTACTTTAGCGTTTTTCCATCTTTTTGGGAAGTAAGCTAATGAAAAACACTTGTTGAAAATTTTAACCAGGAGTCTCAAGGCAACATCGGGAAGATTTTTAATAAGAATATTAAAAATTCCATCATTACCAGGAGCCGTCATGTTTTTGAGTTTCCTAATAATTGATTTAATTTCATCAAAATTCGTCTCAATAATGTCATCGTGTGATAACACTTGGGCTGAAATATGCTCATATTTCAGTGAGACTTCATTTTCAATAGGACTCACAACGTTTAAATTAAAATTGTGGACACTCTCGAACTGCTGAGCTAGCTTTTGAGCTTTTTCACCATTTGTAAGAAGTATTTGATTTCCTTCCTTGAGAGCAGGAATTGGTTTCTGAGGTTTCTTAAGAACCTTAGAAAGTTTCCAGAAAGGTTTAGAATATGGTTTAATTTGTTCAACTTCTTTAGCGAAATTTTCATTTCGCAAAAGAGTAAATCTATGTTTAATTTCTTTTTGTAAATCCTTAACTATGTTTTTCATAGCAGGATCACGAGAACGTTGATATTGTCGTCGACGAACATTCTTCAACCGAATGAGCAGTTGAAGATTGTCATCGATGATAGGAGAATTTAATTTAGTTTGAGCTTTGGGAACTGAAAGATTTCTAGCTTCGATAATATAATGATTCAAATTATCAATTGCTGTGTCGATGTCCGCAGAATTTTCTAAAATAGTTTCATGATCCACATGATTTTCAATGTGAGATCTGTAATACAACCAATTAGCTCTATGATAGTTGAAAATAGAACTAATTGGATTAATTATAGCTTCGTTGGAAAGTCTGAATGTTACAGGAAGATGATCTGAGTCAAAGTCAGCATGAGTAATCGGTTCACTACAAATGTGACTTTGATCTGTTAGAACCAGATCAATTGTAGAAGGGTTTTTCACGGAAGAGAAACAAGTAGGATTACTGGGATGAAGAACTGTAAAGTAACCAGCTGAGAGTTGATTATGAAGTATTTTACCATTACTGTTATTTTGCCTACAATTCCACTGAACATGCTTAGCATTTAAGTCCCCTATTACGAAAAATTTCGATCGATATCTTGTAAGTTTTTGCAAATCGCCTTTAAAGAAATTTAATTGTTCGCCGGTGCATTGGAATGGCAAATATGCTCCAGCGATGAAATAAATTCCATGAATGGTTTCAACTTCGATTCCCAAGCTTTCAATAACTTTAGTATTGAAAGAAGGTAAAATTCGATGTTTAATTTGCCGTTGGACAAAAATGGCAACTCCACCACCAATTCCAGTAAACCTGTCAAATCGATGAACCACATAATGTGGATTACTTTTTAATTTTACATTTGGTTTAAGAAAAGTTTCTGTCACAATGGCAATATGAATTTTGTGAACTTTGAGAAAATTATAAAATTCATCTTCACTCGATTTCAAAGATCGAGCATTCCAATTTAAAATATTCAAATAATTATTTAACATCACTGTTAAATTTTAAATTCATTATAATATTATTTGCAAATTTCCATCCGATTTGAAATGCTTCAAAAAGTGATGAAGTCGAATTCATTTGGATGATCATTTGCAATCAACATCTTATTCACTCACAATCGAAAGGTATCACCATATACGGTTTGATACAACGCATACATACATATATGTATAAATATATACAGGCACCAAGGCATACTGACGTACACACATATATACATACATAAACACACATGTGTACATTTATATACATATATACAAATATGTATTTCACAAGCAAATATTGTAACATTGAATAACTATTTCTATTCTAATAGATTTTAACTAAATTCATTGTGCCAATAGTCATTTCATTAATAGAGTCACCATATTATTCTACCGATTACTCGACTTTCAATAAATGAATTGTGATGAAATCAAATACAAAATCTTTGCTTCATCTCTGATAAGCAATACCGCATAAAAGTAGTTCATAAAATGTACGATATCGCTGTTATAGCGACGCGAAATACTCCTAACCTCATCTCACTCTCGAAGTCAATCTATCGAACAGACACAACAGATCTCGCTCTAACCAATGGTTTTCATATATGAAATGACTAATGGATTTGAGATGAATGGGGGTGCTGTCACCCATTTTCTATCTTTTTATTGGTCGATCGTTAGTCCTGAGCTGGAACGGTGGCCTTTATTACCGTTCTTGCATTCCACTTCACTTATACTTCACTCACATATCACCTCATCCATCCGATCCCACACGAGCACAACAAACCTCACAGAATAAACGTCAAAGATGAACTTATTTCACCATTCAACTATTCCGTTATCATGTGAAATCTGACTGGGGTACGTTCATTTCGCTTAATTTCCACTTCACACCGGTAATAAGGGCCGGTAGTATGAAAATGAAACGTAAAAAAGAGCTCAGTTAAGCCCTACCGGCCTCTCCAACCCCGGATGTTGGAGCGTATTGCAATCAACATCTTATTCAAATCGTTTCATGCCTCACTCAATAAACTCAATAATTAAACTAAAAGTTATAACACATATTTATATTAAATTGTAACAATAATTATTCGTATCTGATGATGTTTGCAATACCGTCAAGCCCATCAACCACGGGAGGGTTAAACCAAAGACTATTACTCGATTGAAATGTAACACTTTTTTCTGAATGACTTTTTATTGCACTACTAAAACTCAATGAAGTTTTGGGTAAAACTAGTATAGATTAATGTTAACATATTTATATTTCTGTCAAGTCAAGTTATCGACAAATAAATATGGACCCGAACGTGGAAAATCCAGACAAGTTCCACAAGTGGATCGCAAAACAGTTGAGAGTCGACAATTCCGTGTGGTAAAATCGTTCAAGAAGACGGAAGAAGCGGAAGCAAAGCGAACAAATGCAAAGCCGTGGTAAACTATTTCATAGCATACTAAGTTATGGCAGCGCGTGCATCACACACAATAGGGTAACAGAGGTCTTTTGGCCACTTCATACATTTGGCCGACCTACCAAACTTTATGGATTTAATCGATGTTAAGTAACCCATGTTGCGTCAATTTGAAGCTAATCACATTAAATCTCCTATTGCGGAAGGGGGGTTCAAAGATATTACAACCTTTGGTGGATATTTTTACAAAGTGGGCCAAAATAGAATCAACCGTAAGGTGGGCCAAAATACATCTGTTACCCTAAGTTATGATTTATTTATCGATGGCGGGCACAGCATACGTGCAAATTACTGTGGTTACTATTAAAATTAAATTATTTCGCACCACTCGGTCGTAATACAATACAGCTTGCAGTAAACTAATACTTGAAAACCTGTTCTATTCAAGGAAGCAACGGCCTTAACTTTGCCGTACGTGTAATCCTAGCTTTTTACAAAGTGGGCCAAAATAGAATCAACCGTAAGGTGGGCCAAAATACATCTGTTACCCTAAGTTATGATTTATTTATCGATGGCGGGCACAGCATACGTGCAAATTACTGTGGTTACTATTAAAATTAAATTATTTCGCACCACTCGGTCGTAATACAATACAGCTTGCAGTAAACTAATACTTGAAAACCTGTTCTATTCAAGGAAGCAACGGCCTTAACTTTGCCGTACGTGTAATCCTAGCTTGAAAAGGCTCGAACGAGAGCTTCGTTATAATTCTCGTGATGGTAGATTTTTCAAAGTTGGTCGCTCTCTACAAAGTTGTGGTGCTAGTGCGTGAAGATGAATTTATGAATCTGAATACGACTAGAATATTTGAATGTGTTTAAAAATTGAAGATTCTGTAATATTGCCAGTATTACCCTGATTATAGTGAATACAAGCTTACAATCCTCCGATTTACCCGCAGAATTTCTACAGGTAGAATTCACATTAAGGTTGGATTATCGATTACACGTTGGAACTCAGCGCTGAATTAATATGGGTGTACCCATTTGAGCTCTTGTCACATGAGGTAGATAAGGCGGAGAAAGGGGTTATTGTGCAGGTTGTAACGCTGAACTGAAGGATAGCACGTAATTAAATTATTTCTGTTCAGGTTTCGATGCTAATATTGGACAATTCAATTTTATGGTGTGTCACCAAAATCGATGGAGTGATGGATGCTAATTATCGTAGCATTTCGGAACAGCCACTTGAAATCAATGCGCTGAAGAACAACTGATGCAACATGTTTTATTCAAAGTCTATCAACTACCAAGTGACGGACACAAAAAAAAGAACAATTAGGAGGGTCGACTCTCTCAGATTTGGAAAAACCTGAGAACGTATCTTTAGTATGGCAACATATTAATTTTGCATGGATAGAAAAAAAAACAATTCAACTCTAGACTAATTTTTTAAAAAAGATTGAATGCTTTCTGTTGCAGGAACTTTTTCCAAGTCGTTTTAATTCGTGAACTGTTACTTGTACAAAAATAGTGCCCAAGAAGAAGTTGTACGCGGAGAGGTAATATTACTCAACTGTTGTGTTTTGGCATTAAAAATTCCTTCAGGTTGTAAAAGGGTGAGATAATTAAGTGCTCACAAGTTCGTATGTCATGCCTCCTCTTGTGTCTATGATGACATTTGGTCAACAGAACCGCGTCGACTCCTACGTTAGTAGCGGAATGGGCGGGTTCTTCTTCATTCCTATTGGGATTGGCTGGCTTGTGACGACGAGTGACTTGTGTGATCATGTCATTAGGAGGATTTCACATCCCTCTAAAGGTACGTATAAGCGGAAACGATTGCTTGTCGACCACATCCTGTTTTGATCCTTCGTCTAGTGACATAGGGTTAGTCGGTAGTGCTTGATGCCTTTCTCATATCAATCATATTCTCATATACAATACTCTGATATTCTGTTCAAAATGTTTCTCGTCGATTCTTGACAGAAACCAAGGGATTGTTTGTGCATTAACTAGGAATGAAACACGAGAAAGAGAAGTGAGTTCCACTACTGTAGGTACTTCCAGTACCGTAATCCGAGAACTGGTATAATCGATGTCAGTTCGTATGGCCATCAACTAACAAGAGATAACAAACTCTATTGGTTTTTATTCAAATTTTGTAGATTTTATACGATTTACAATTAAAAAACTGGTATAACCTAGCGCAAATTTTTGTTCTATCAAAAAATATGCAGTAATTTTTGGTAGAACTATAAGACCAATAATTTTACCCTAAGATTGGGAATATCGGTTCTGCAAACTCTGAAAAAGTGACCAGGAATCGGTTTGTTTAGCTACCTACCGATAATGTCTATCGATTTGTGTAGTTTTGAGTCTAGTTTAGAAACTTTTTCACGGTGTTTGTTTCGCCGCTTTAAGGCCATCGTCCAAGTACACTGCGCGCGGATGGTTTTAGGAATTTTTCGATGGAAAATTTGAACATTTTTTAAAACCAAAAACATACAAACCTTTAAAAAAATTTATCTTTTTGCTGGGTGAAAATGGTTTGGAAGATTTTCCGAGTGGTATAAAAAATAGCTCTGAAGTGTTCAAAATTTTTAGAAAAAATAATGCGATGATATGAATTTTTTTAATGTGGAACACATTTTTGTTTTCTATATAAAGATGCAAATTAGAAACTAAAGAAAAATACACGTAGAAATGTGGTCAGGTTTTGAACAATTACAGCTCAGTCAATTTTGTATCAATTATCAATATTATGTCACCATTTGATTGGAAATATTTCTACGTATTGATTTGAATGTTCATAGTCATGTTTTTTTAAACTGTATATCATTGAAATGTTGATTAATAGTTAGCAGAGTCCTTTTTGTCAGCAAAAAAATCTCCGGCATTTCCCTGCCATAGTCGACAGTTTTGAAAGAGTAAGCGATATATCAAAGGGAAATCATCGCTGATTGGTCAATCGATGCAAAAGCAAAGCGAAATTATAGCTAACGTTTCAGTCCTACGCGTAGCATGCTAGAGGTAGGTTGTTGCTAGACAGCAAGACAAAAAGGGTTATAAAACGAATTGAAGCTTTAATTGATATGCTCTGATCTTGTGTCATGCAAGATTGGATGAAATCCCATGTAATGTCGTTTCGCCTGAGAAATTGACAACTACCCCAGGGTAAATTTAGACTAATTTCTAATTTATATAAGATGAACTCGATTGATAATGAGAAATAGTTTATCGCTTCAACCGAAATCGCAGAATGGTAGTAAAGGTACAGAACCGCTATAAAAAACTGCTTGCATACAAAACTTGAACACAAGCTTGGCGAAGAGAAGCTTAAATATCGATATCCGTATCGCAAGCATGTACAAACATATAATTGCATACATTGGGGCTATTGATGTAATTTCGTCGGCTACAAAACAAATATAAATCACGACAATTAAAGTCTATATTCTGGGTTCGCGTGTTCGGTGTTGGTTCCTAATAATGATCAATCTAAACAGACTCTCGTGCATTTGCGGATTCAAAAGTGTGACGATTAATTGAAAATGTCGATCATTAGTTCCACATCAATGGCTCGAACAACCCCATGGGGCTGATCCTTGTAGTTTTTTTTTTCAAATAAACATAATGCTGGCTACAATGATTACATTCAGACACGTTTTTGGAAAAGCTTTTCACACTTTTCATGGAGAATCAACAAATTTCATATAACCGAATTCGTTGTAAATCGGTTCAGCCATGGAGAAAGAATAATGTTGAGACTTTTAGTACAACTCGAGATATTCACGATTGAAGTAAAATGTATTCACGTAAAAAAAAACTTGCTACTGAATTGTTCCGTTTTTCTTCAACTTGTTGTAACTTTAAAACTTTCAACTGCACAAAAATTATACCTTAAGAAATAGTTGTAAAAAATTGAATGAACACTTTAAAAAGTATCAACTGAAAAAAGGTGAAAGCTTTTTCAAGATTTAGAAAACTATTCAAAAAATGTTCAATGGAAAAATGGCACTTGTAATTTGTTTGAAAATTAAACTTGTGATAAGGTGAAATGTAGCGTCATAAAATGCGCGCAAAATTTTATCCACTTCAGTTGAACGAACCGTCGCACAAAGCATAACAAGAAAAACCGACACATAGAAACCAGAACTTTTCTCAGTGATTGAGCGCAGTGGGCTTACCTCTCGTTATTTTGGCTTGTAAATAAGACTGGACGTAATGGATTTTTGGATCCTTCACACTTTGAATATATGCTAATTCAATCGTTATTGTTAGTGATTACTCTTACACTAGAGCTATGAATCACGAGTAATTATGAATGACTAACATGAGGTTATATGTGTATACCTGAGTTTAGTAGCAAGCATGGATTCTTCTTCAAAAGAACGATTGAAGACAAGAGAACATTCAAGTATTTTCGATATCTTTGCCAGTAGTTTACCAGGCCACATTGTTTGTATCACAGGTTATACAAAAGTTATATTTTAAAATATTCTACATGAACGATAATACTTGGTGTTGAAAATAGCAGGTCTGCCAACACTGAAAACGGAAGTGTAGTTTCGGCCTCTCAGTGACAGCGATATCTGTCACGACTGAATACGAACGGAGAACAAAGAAAAGAAGAAGGAATGAGGATAGGAGAAAAAAGTGCTAACGTGAGAGTTGAGTCGAAGATCGTACGAAACCCGCACGGTCCACGGAGTGCTTGTCATTTGTTCGACGTTTGATCATCCAAGCTGTTAACAAAACGACCATTCCAGAACGGAACACCAATCGTTTGTTACCAACTCCGTGCCTACGATCAGTGCACACAACCGATGGAAGTGAAGTTAAATTTCGTATTCGACGATAGGGTAAAACACGATCACGTGGGTAAACAGGTAAAAACCGCCGGTACTATCTTGTTCCTTACACTTAATCTAAATATATACTATCATGTAATTATCTACTTACTTTATAGAACTTAAATCAACTAAGAATTGAACTATACTATTTCATTTGTCAGGGCTATTGAAGTATCTAAAGTGAGAAAGGTTCAGAAGAAAGGTTATGTTAAAATCGTATTTGAACACTAAATGTGAGTAGAAGGAAATGATGAATTCATAATGTTAATTTCTAACAAATTAATAAATTTCAGCTTAAAGCTGCTTATTGTATTGAGTTGCTAAACGACGTGTTTCATTGGCGACGTCGAAACCCGACCTTCTGAACAAACTTTAAGATTTATTGCGAATTGTATACTGAATAAAGGAGAAACTGCGAAGTAAGCAGCAATATGTATTCCACTCGTGAATGTGGTAAATGTAACACCGGGGGTGTTGTGAATGAAATGGTCGGTTGCGACATGTGTGACATCTGGTTGCACGCTGACTGTGCCGGTATCACGGGTGATACACCGGACCCAAACAGAAGTTGGCGCTGCGCAGAGTGTTTACATGATGAAGTGACAGATGTTGTCAGCATCGGTAGTCGGAAAACCGCAAAAACTTCAAGTAGCACCCGAAATCGACGTGCAGAGCTTGCCCTCAAGTTGCTTGAAGAGGAACAAGCGTTGAGAGAGATAAACCGTCAGAAGGAGGATGAACTAAGAAGAAAAGAAGCAGAAATTTTGAAGACGAGAGCTGAGGAGGATGCAAAACTTCTCAAGCAAAAGCACGATTTATTACAATCCTTGGAAGATGAAGACAACAGCAATAGGAGCGGGATAAGTAGCAGAGCGAGCCGGGAGATGGTTCAGTCGTGGCTTGGTGGTGGTGAAATACCACCGCCTGAAAAACCACAACCATCTGTAGGAGATGTTCAACCGATCGTTACATCCACATTCGGAACAGTTTCTACACACAAAAGTACGATGTCTGGGCCGCAGTTCGGTACCGACAGTCATCCCACCGCGATAGCTGCGACAAACATCGACGTGCCTAAGTCTTCGTCAACACCACATACCATGATAAGTACTGTGTTCGATCCCAAAATATCCATATCACAGAGAAACCAAACTGTACAATCATTCTTACAAGGAAGTAGAAAGCTACGAGGGGCAAGTTTCTCAACGAAATATAGAACACACTTGAATATTACAACAGTATCCCAAAATGTTAGCTCCCACAATAATGTTATTCCTCTTGCTAGTAAATTTTCTCAAGTATTTCCTACGGTCTCTCAAAATTCTTTCCTGTCCAACTTGAAGGATTTGTCAATAGGACATACCGTTCCAGTCAATACTACCAGATCGCATTTTGTATCAGCTCCTTCGTTAGGGAATGCAATGAATGTGGTGCAGACGTATTCGCAGCCGACATCGAGTGTGCCTTACTTTAATCAATGGAGCCATTTTCAGCATGTACCAAAGGTTTCTTTCACATCCGTACCGGCTACGACAACAGTTCTTGGACAAGCTCATTCGGCGGAGCAATTGACCTGTCAAGGAAATGCGCTAACATATACACACAGCCAACATCGAGCACGTCTTACAGTAATCAGTTGAATCACTATCAATATGAGCCAAACGCTCTTTTTGCTTCCGTTCCACTCGCGACAACACCTTTCGGAGCGACTCATCCCGAGGCACAACTTGTCTGCCAAGCGAATGTGCCAACATATACACAGCCGATATCGAGCGTATCTTACGCTAAACCGTGGAACCATTCTCAGTACGATCCAAAGGTCTCCTTCAGATCCGTTCCAGTTACGACAACACCATTAGGACAAACTCAACTAACATCACAATGGGACTGCCGTGGACATACAGATGGAGTTCCAACAAATGTGTACGATTCGAGATCTCAACAACATACAATTCCGTCTGACACGCAGCAAACAAATGCATCATTTCAAACTGTACCGTCCGGTGCTCAAATAGTTTTCAGGTGATCCTCAAGACTGGCCAATATTCTCGAGTACATTTTATAATTCTACAGCGGCTTGTGGCTATACGGATGTGGAAAATCTCGCTAGGCTACAACGCTGTCTAAAAGGCTCTGCGCTCGAGGCAGTGAAAAGTCGTCTGCTGTTGCCACAGTCGGTGTCGTTCGTGATGGATACACTCAAGATGTTGTACGGGCGACCAGAGATTTTGCTTCACTCTCTATTGCAGAAATTACGAAGTGTTTCATCCCCAAGGACTGAGAATTTACAATCGATAATCGTATATGGTATGGCTGTACGCAATCTCGTCGATCATATGCGTGTTGCCAATCTAGAGGATCACATGCGAAACCCAATGTTGGTACAAGAGCTTGTAGAGAAACTTCCACCACAAATGCGCATGCAGTGGTCGTGTTTCAAGCGTACCTACACGGATGTTGACCTGTCAACATTCGGTGAATTTATGTCGGAATTAGTAAAAACGGCAACGGATGTATCTATACCTGGGGAACTTATTGTACAACAAACCAGATCGATCAATAAAGGACGAGAAAAACAGAAACTGTACGTTCATACCGAAGCAGAAAGTAAGAAAAAAAAGTCAACGAATACCAAGTCTCCAAATGAGTCGGATCCTACGAGACGTCAGTGTGCCTACTGTTCGGAAGACGGTCATGAGATAGCACGTTGTCCACAGTTCAAAGCATTGGATCTGGACGGGAGATGGAAAGCGATTCGATCGAAAGGACTTTGCAGGATGTGTCTAATACCACACCGAAAGTGGCCATGTCGTTCGGGCAAGGAGTGTGGAGTAGATGGATGTCGCATTCATCACAACTCACTGCTACATTCGCAACGGGCTGTAACGGAGACATTAGGGGGACAACCTAAGTATGTTGAAAATGTTACGCGTCAGAATCATCATGCGGTCTCAAATTTTTCATTATTTCGCTATCTTCCCGTAACACTCGAAGGGAATGGGAAAAAACTGAACACGTTTGCGTTCTTGGACGATGGTTGTGAGTCTACACTGTTGGAAGCGGGACTAGCGAAAGAATTGAATATCGTTGGGCCAGAAGAACCTCTTTGTTTGTCCTGGACAGGAGATATATCTCGTGAAGAAAAGGGATCACAACGGGTTTCGGTGACAATCAGTGGAGTAGGGCTTAAGAGTAAATTCCAACTGAGCAATGTGCGTACGGTGCAAAAATTGATGCTGCAGAGTCAGTCGTTCCATTATGATGAACTCAAGAGAATATATCCGCATTTGGAAGGGCTACCTTTGAGCAGTTATTCCGACGCGGTTCCGAGAATGATCATTGGTATCGAACATGCACAAATGATAACCACTCTGAAAGTGCGTGAAGGAAGATCTACCGATCCAATTGCAGCCAAAACGCGGTTGGGCTGGTGTGTGTACGGTAAGCAGTCCGACGGCTGTGATGCTGTTACTCAACTGCACATGCACTCGCAAGCGAACGAATACAGGGAACTACACGAGTTAATGAAACAGTATTACAGTATTGAGGAGGCAGCAGTTGCAACACCATTAGAGTCGGAGGAGGATCGACGAGCTCGCGCCATCCTGGAAAAAACGACACAGAGAGTTGATGGTGGTTTCGAAACCGGGCTCCTATGGAAGTATGACAGACCATCGTTTCCAAACAGTTATCCCCTTGCTCTTCGAAGAATGTATTCTTTGGAAAAGCGGCTTGCAAAGGAACCAGAACTACAACAGCGAGTGAACACATTGCTAACCGAATATGAGAGTAAAGGTTACGCTCATCGAATCACACAAGAAGAGTTGAACATGACTAAACCCGAACGTGTCTGGTATCTGCCAATAGGAATCGTGAGGAACCCGAAGAAACCGGACAAGATACGCTTGATCTGGGATGCCGCCGCACGAGTTCATGGTGTTTCACTCAACGATATGCTCCTGAAAGGGCCAGATATGTTGGCATCGTTATTTGCAGTTTTATTGCGTTTTCGTCAGCGATCGGTGGCCGTGTGTGGAGATATACGAGAGATGTTCCACCAGATCCGAATCGTATCTCAGGATAAGCAGTCGCAGAGATTTGTCTATAGAGAAAATCCAGATCAGTTACCACAGATCTATGTTATGGACGTGGCCACATTCGGAGCTACTTGTTCGCCATGTTCCGCTCAGTTCGTCAAGAACAAGAACGCCCAGGAATTTGCTTCAAAATTTCCAAGAGCTGCCGAGGCAATTGAAAAGGCTCACTATGTTGACGATTTTCTGGATAGCGTTGACACGGTTGAAGAAGCAGTTCGACTGGTGAAAGATGTTAAATACGTGCACGATCAGGGAGGCTTTGATATCCGAAATTTTTTATCCAATTCGGCCGACGTGTTGCAAGGTCTAGGAGAAACTCAGAGCACACAGGTGACGTCAGTTACTCTCAGCAGGATGGCAGATATGGATCGTGTTTTAGGCGTAATTTGGATACCGGCTACCGATGTTTTTGCCTACGACATAGTTCTAAAGGATGATCTTGTTAAGCTGCTGACGGAAGGAATCACGCCTACAAAACGGCAGGTGCTACGACTCGTGATGTCGTTATTTGATCCATATGGTCTAATTGCGCATTTCACCATACATGGTAAGATTTTAATGCAACACATATGGAGATCTGGTTCGGACTGGGATGAAAAAATAGTAGAAGGGCTACAAGGGCTGTGGAATAGCTGGATTATGCTTTTGAAGCGATTGAACGAAGTACGTGTTCCTCGCTGTTTCTTCGGTGGAGCAAGTAGTGGACTGCCTAGTGCAATCCAACTGCATGTTTTTGTCGATGCGGGAGAATTGGCGTATGCATGCGTTGCCTATTTACGGATTATCCAAGATGGAACAGTGCGATGTGCGCTAGTCGCGGCAAAAACAAAAGTAGCGCCGCTAAAACCGTTATCTATTCCTCGTTTAGAGCTGCAAGCTGGATTGATAGGCGTACGTTTGATGGATAACATATGTGCAGTGTTGGATCTACCTTTAGAAAAACGGTATGTGTGGACAGATTCGAGAACGATTCTTTCCTGGATAAAATCAGACAGTCGGCGTTATCACTCATTCGTTGGCTTTCGTGTGGGAGAGATTCTGAATATATCTTCTATGGATGAGTGGCGTTACGTACCATCTAAGCTCAACGTAGCAGACGATGCAACGAAATGGGGCTCTGGACCCAGTTTTAGTCCGAATAGTCGCTGGTATAGCGGTCCGACCTTTTTGTATCTGTCAGAAACACAATGGCCCGACCAACCAACGATAATAGAGGCGACAAAGGAAGAGTTGCGTGTAGCATTCCAGTATCATCAACAAATAACACCCGGACTGGTCGATGTGAGTAGATTTTCGAACTGGAATCGTCTTGTGCGAACTATGGCGTACGTGTTCAGAGCCATTGGATTGTTTCGGAAGAAAAGCCGACCTGGACCACTGACAAGTGGTGAGTTGCGTCAGGCAGAGAACGTGCTGTGGCGACAGGCGCAAATCCAAGCCTTTCCGGACGACTTCTGCGTACTGCATTTCAACAAAACGAATCCAGATGAACAACCAAAACGAATCGAGAAGTGTAGTCCACTCTTTAAGCAGTCACCATTTATCGATGATGCTGGAGTAATTCGAATGGATAGCAGGATTTGTGCAGCGCCGACCATCCCATACGCAGCAAAATATCCAATACTGTTGCCGAGAGATCACAAATTGACTACACTTCTGGTTGAAGAGTATCATCGTCGTTTCAAACACCAAAATCACGAGACGGTGCTTAACGAGATTTGGCAGCAATTTCGAATACCGAAGTTACGTCCCTTGCTCAAACGCATTGTCAGAAATTGCGTACACTGCAAGGTTCGGAAGGCTGTACCGAAGCCAGCAATGATGGCCTGCTTACCGAAGGTAAGATTAACGCCCCATATCCGAGCTTTCAGCCACACGGGAATCGACTACTTCGGTCCAATACAAATCAGACAAGGTCGGAGCTTGGTGAAACGCTGGGTGTCTCTTTTTACATGTCTCACGATTCGTGCAATTCATCTAGAATTAGTACATTCTCTCTCAACACAATCCTGCGTTATGGCGATCAGAAGGTTCGTGGCACGCAGAGGATCTCCTTCGGATTTTTATTCGGATAACGGTACCTGTTTCCGAGGTGCAAGTAATTTGTTGGTAGAACAGATTCGGGCGATCCACGTCGATTGTGCAGTGACATTCACCAATGCTCGGACGAACTGGCACTTTAATCCTCCATCCGCACCCCATATGGGTGGAGCATGGGAGCGAATGGTACGATCGGTGAAGGCAGCAATGCAGACAATCTCAGAACACCCTCGTTATCCAAACGACGAGGTACTGGAGACAGTAATGCTGGAAGCAGAGGCCATAGTCAACTCACGACCTCTAACCTACATCCCATTGGAAAACGCCGATCAAGAAGCACTAACACCTAACCACTTTCTGTTGTATGGGCCGAGTGGCATAGGACAACCGACTACACCGCTAATGAGCAGTGGACACGCGTTGCGGGATAGCTGGAAGCTGGCACAAAATCTGGTAGATATGTTCTGGAAGCGTTGGGTCCGCGAGTACTTACCGATGTTAACCAGAAGAACGAAGTGGTTCGAATATGTGCAACCGCTGGAACCCGGAAATTTAGTTATGGTAATCGACGAAACAAAAAGAAATGGGTGGATACGAGGACGAGTCGTAAGCGTCGTTCGTGGCAAGGACGGACAAGTTCGGAGTGCCACAGTACACACTATAAACGGAATCATGAACCGGCCTGTGGTGAAACTAGCTAAGCTGGACGTTTGCGAGACTCGGAGCTGTAAGCCAGGAATCCCGGAACTACACGCGGGAGGGGATGTTGAAAATAGCAGGTCTGCCAACACTGAAAACGGAAGTGTAGTTTCGGCCTCTCAGTGACAGCGATATCTGTCACGACTGAATACGAACGGAGAACAAAGAAAAGAAGAAGGAATGAGGATAGGAGAAAAAAGTGCTAACGTGAGAGTTGAGTCGAAGATCGTACGAAACCCGCACGGTCCACGGAGTGCTTGTCATTTGTTCGACGTTTGATCATCCAAGCTGTTAACAAAACGACCATTCCAGAACGGAACACCAATCGTTTGTTACCAACTCCGTGCCTACGATCAGTGCACACAACCGATGGAAGTGAAGTTAAATTTCGTATTCGACGATAGGGTAAAACACGATCACGTGGGTAAACAGGTAAAAACCGCCGGTACTATCTTGTTCCTTACACTTAATCTAAATATATACTATCATGTAATTATCTACTTACTTTATAGAACTTAAATCAACTAAGAATTGAACTATACTATTTCATTTGTCAAGGCTATTGAAGTATCTAAAGTGAGAAAGGTTCAGAAGAAAGGTTATGTTAAAATCGTATTTGAACACTAAATGTGAGTAGAAGGAAATGATGAATTCATAATGTTAATTTCTAACAAATTAATAAATTTCAGCTTAAAGCTGCTTATTGTATTGAGTTGCTAAACGACGTGTTTCATTGGCGACGTCGAAACCCGACCTTCTGAACACTTGGCTTGTATTCAGTGCATTCAGTAGCCTGTTAAGGTTGAAGTTTTAGTTTTTGTATAAAAATTGCTACAATCTAAAATAATACCTATTATATGATATTACACAGCCAAGCATTATTGCTTCAGCAACATCAGTCCACCGAGTCCACCGTGCTTTTCTCACACCACCTCAATACGAAACAGCAGGGCGCAAGATTTATAAAAAATGCGGAAAAGTTCATTTTAACTTTTTCAAATTTCGGTTGTTTTAGCTAAAATTTTATAATTTTAAGTTGCATTTTCAGATTCTTTGTGAAATTCTGCTACAAACACTACGTTTCAGTTCTAAAACCATCCCCGTGGAACGGAACAGTAACCGTTTATACATTTCAAAAACCAATAACGGCTTGGCAAAGCAAAATTTTAAAATTCTAAGAATACTTAGTTGTGATAAATTTGATCTCGAAAACTTAAGTGTTTTTGGTTTTTCGAAAATCGGTCTAGTTTTTGAATAATTGATCAAAAACGCGATTCATGCATTCCGCTACATTTCACTTTAAAACCAACATTTGACGTTAATTCGATTAATGACTTTTAAAAGGTGAAGAAATTACAGATGAAACAATTTATAGGCATATGCAAAATTTCAAATTTGTGATAAAAAACAGTAAACCCTAGAATATGATTTTACGGCTCAAGACCAATAAATTTCTCCACAGAAGGTACCGATCTCGAGAAAGTACATCCGCTTCTTTTAAAAGTTAAACTTGAATCGAACTGGTCTTTCCATTCGTGCAAAACAAATGGTTGACTATATTGAAGACGTGTGCAAAGTTTCATCCATTTCAGCGAATTTAAAATCTGAATACTTGTTATCCATTTATGGAATTGCACAGGTAGTTTTTATTAACGTGTATTCATTTGCATTTTATGTAATAACGAATTAATAAGTACTACTTTTGGTAAAAAAGTAAGATTTTGTTCATGATTTCCAAATTATTTATTCATTCTTCCAAATCTATTTCGCCCCCTTCAAAATAATCCATCCGGTACCAATACACTTGTGCCAATGATTTTCCCAATCCTCGAAACAGTTGCTAAAGTCAATTTTCGGAATAGCCTTCAATGCGCGTAGCGATTCACGTTTGATTTCTTCGAATGACTCAAAACGGTTTCCCCGGAATGGTCGTTTGAGTTTGGTGAATAGCCAGAAGTCACACGGAGCTAAATCAGATGAATACGGTGGATGCGGAATGATATTGATTGAAGTTTTGGCGAAAAAATCACGAAGAATCAATGAGTGATTTTAGAAACAATCGTTCGAATTTTCAAATCTGTGGGATTTTTTTCAGCAAATTTTCAAAGTTTACTTGTTATTTCCTAAACATTTGACTGGAAAAAAATGATCGATTTCGAATATTTCAAGTTCCAAAGTCGATATTCAAAATAATTTTTTTTCGAGATAACACAAGATCTTGAGGTTTCATGAATTTTTAAGAAATTTTTTTTCCTTAGTATTGCGATTTTTTATGCGAATTTTCTAAATTATGCGATTTTTTATAGGAATTTTAGAATTGCGGTTTTTGTGCGACTTGAGTGTAACTTAGTCATTATCAGCGGTAATGTAATATCAAACCAAAAATGTTTTTTTTTTGTAAAACGTAAACCCAGTTTCGACTATCAATACAACGAAACGAATGGTTTACTAATAACATAACAAAACATGTAATGCTATTTATCGAAAAAACCGGAAATTAATAGAGAATACATCTGGTATTCAAAAGATTTCAGAAAATTACTCAAGCTATTAAGAATATAGGACCAAATCCATTTTTACCATTACGGTAACGCTCGGCCTGCGGTTTCGTTAGCGGTCAACAATTATTTGAACAATAATGTTTTGATCTAGGCAGAACGCTCTAAACGGAATAAGTTTCGTGCAACTTGATTCCGTCTTAGGATTCTGATTACTTTATTTTTCGGAATCCGTAAAATGAATGGTAAACAATGTGTTGCGATGAACAATGCGTTGTGTTTAAAGTAAGTAACCAGACCTACTCAAAATAAGCACATTTATTTCTTGATCCAATGTGCACTATTCCCATATTTATTCACAATATCGCACAATATTTTACGAATAGTAAGGCAGGGTATGCCCTCTACCGAAGTTACCAGATTAAATTTATTTCTCAGTCCCTCTGGAGAGCATCACATCACTCGCCGTTCCCTAAATCTTGGAGTAGATTCATTAAGCATTCATTCCAGATTTTCTCCCATTCAAAATGTCCCCAATTTCAATTGTAACTTTTCCCTCATGAGATCAATTTCTTCTATGGAGAGTACTGCGCTAGATTGATCTGAATCATGAATTATGAGCTTCTTAATTGAGAGTTGGGAACAAATAAAAACTTTTTTTTTTCAGAGTAACTACGTAATACTTTTATGTTACCAATCATCTTCTAGGGAGCGTTGCTCGTATGTAATCGAAATATCTTTCCGATTATGTTTCATCACGTTTGAAAAACTTTTCTCGTTTCGAGGCACTAGTTCTTGCTTGAATTCGTTGTTGAAGTCGCGGTCGTTGCCAGCAATAAAACACTTAAAGGAAATGTTCCAGGCGTAGCTAGCCACACCGGATGGTAGCAAACTACTGCTGTACACGCAGAGAAAAAAAATGTAAAGATAACCAAATTTGGGTTTTATCCAATAATTTTTTCTTATTTAAATCGTGGTAAAATCTAGTTTAAAATAGCAAATATCGTTGCATGGAACTACAAAACATGATAATTAATTTTTGTCTTTGAATTAGTTTGTTTCAATCAATAATTTGATAAAAATAACATATCGATAGTCCCACGACAAAAGGGCCTAACTGCATATGACTGTTTCTTTTTGTTTACTTTGTCTTCCACGATTTACTTTCAAGTAAAAACTACTTCGATTTATAAGGGAAACTTTCAAGAATGGCTCCGTAATAATGAAAAGAGAAAGTAAATAAAGCTGTCGATTTATTGACAAACATTTTCACAGTAAATTCAATTTGAAAAAATTGTTTTAAGTGAACGAACTCAAGTTAAAGTTGATACTTTTTAGTTGAAATAAATGTACTTGAATTTAGTTTTTACAATCAACACTTTTGTTTGTTATAATCATACATTTTTGTTCGGTTTTCACGAATGAAAAAATTTCTTTCAATTTAATTTGCAAGTTAATTTTTGAAGCTACTTGCATTTCGATTTATATTCGTTTTAAAATTCTTAAAAAGCTTTTGATTGGTATTTCTAATATTTTAAATATTTTGTCGCGAAACGTTCGAATTATGCACATATCACAATCAAGCTTTGGTATTTTAATTAGTATCCAATGATTTGGCACTGCCTCATTCCGGTCCAGATATTTGCAACAAATATTATTTCGTAAAGAAAAATGTGCATCGTTCAAAAATATTATTAACTATCAATACATACGCTTGAATAATAAAAAAAACTCTCTAGGAAATGGAAGAAGCAGATAAAATTTTACTTATAAAACGCACACAAACTTTATCCGCGGGAGAAAAAAAAAATGCTCTGAAATATTCACGCGGCAAAAAACTTCTCTGGTTTACAAGAAATAAAACTAATATGGTTCATTTAAACAGTAAGCTTAGTTGTATCATTACACAAATAAGACCAAAGATAAATTGAACAAAATCTGTTTTGGATGCAGTAGACATAGACATAGACACATAACATCAGGTCAACTTTGGTAAACAATTAATAAATAGATAGTTTATTCCAATAATAAAATCAGTCATGCCAAATAATTGTTTCATTTGACTAGACCAACATTTTGATTCAAATCAAACAGGACACAATGTTCATGTTGAAGGGAGAAATTAGTTCAAAATAATCATATTCTAGCCAGAAATCATCATAAATCAAATTTAAAAATCTACTACCAGTTTTGTTATTTTAAACATGCTCCATTTTCTGTGTGTAACATCCCAGCATCAAAACTCGGTACAGTCAGCTAACTAGCTCACTCGGGATCGACCAGGGGTAAACACAGCGGGAGCTCGAACAAAGGACAATAATGGCTGTATAGAGAATTTCCCGTGTTTTCGTCTCTTTCGAAAGATAATGCTTATTTTGCTTTCGGTGACTGGATTTAACTGTAGAGAAATGCAGTCACACGTTATCAGTTAGTTCAATTCCAGGAAAAATAATGCTTTATCGACCGTTCTTCGGTATGTTACTGCATCTACATAATTTCACGTTCATTATGCATTATGTGTACCATGTATGTGGTACCAATTTTATTGGTAGTTAATCAAGAACACGATAAAGTACTTAAACTCAGTAGAAAGTGATGTCGGATTTACGCGTGACGATTTACTAGTACCAAGACATTAGTTTCGGGACCTCATTTATTATGAATGCATATATTTTGTTTCAAGCTTTTGTATAGGTACTCTTTTACCACTTACTGGTAGATTGTGGATCCACATTTCATAACTTCCTCCTCGTTATGTTTTTTTTTCCTACTAAAACTTTCCATTATTACTAAAAATTGCATTTCGTTACTGAAAGGTAATAGAATTGCTGGAAGAAACCGACTTTCGAAAGGAGCCTCACAGATCCTTAGTATTATATACCATTCGACTCAGCTCGACGAGATCGGAAAATGTCTTTGTGTATGTGTGTACATCAGTCAACGATTATTTACAGCTCAATTTTCTCGAAGATAACTGAACCAATTTCAACATGCTTAGGCTCTTTTGAAAGCTACTATTGGACCATTGATCAAATTAGAAGATCAAATGGCTTTGACTTCTGGTTCCGGAGATGTAACCGACAAAACGCGTTGTTTTTTTACCGTTCAATTTTTTCAGATATACCTGAGCCGATTCCAACAAAGTTACGTTTGCTTGAAAGCTACTATTAAGTCATTAATGATGCGGAATGCGCGCGTCGCGTTTTTGATCAATTATTCAAAAACTAGACCGACTTTCGAAAAACTAAAAACACTTAAATTTTTGCAATTCAATTTATCACAACTTGAAAAATTGAATGTTGCTTTGCCGAGCCGTAATTGGTTTTTGAAATGTATAAACGGCTACTGTTCCGTTCCACGGTGATGGTTTTAGAACTGAAAAGTAGTGTTTGTAGCTAAATTTCACAAAGAATCTAAAAATGGAACTAGAAATTATAAAACTTTACCCAAAACAACCAAAATTTGGAAAAGTTTACATAAACTTTTCCGTATTTTTTTTATTGCTTGCGCGCTGCTGTTTCGTATTGAGATGGTGTGAGAAATGCACGGTGGGCACGGAGGCATTTTATCGTGAGAAAAAATTACATATCAAATTATGACACGAATTTATGCAGCATTGGGCTTTGTGTAGAAATAAAAACGAGTTGAATACAATAAAATAGTTATTGTAAGAAATCGTTTATTTTCTAAGTAACTGTCTTTTATAATGTCCAAGTATGTTGAGTTCAATGCATTGATATTGCTGAAACAATAATGTATGGCTATGTAATATAATATAATAAGTATTATTTCAGATTGTAGCAATTCATTATAGCAAAACTAAAAACTCAACCTTGACAGGCTACTGAATGAAATGAATACAAGCCAAGTATATCGTTCATGTAGAACATTTCAAAATATAATATTGGTGCTAGAACCAGAATTCAAAAATATATATGTTCATGGAAAATGTTTCATTCTACTGAATAGAGGATCAGAATAAAATGTATTTGGCACAATCTCCGTATAATTGTATAGGATAAAAAAATTCAAATAAACATCGCCAAGCAAAACACAGACTTTCTTGGTATTACGTTTATTGTGGAATTTGGCGTTTCTGTTTCGACAGACTTTGCAGCCGATTCATAGCATTACACAACTAGTACTACGATCCTATTGACATAATAGGAATACATTGGCAGTAATTCCAGTCCAGTAATTTATTTAACGTGTTTTATTCGATAAAGAAATTAGACCACACTCTATCATTCGTGTCAAGTGAATACTTTTACATAAATTTCATCTCATCGGCGTGATGGCTCTGGTGAATTTCTGTCAAAGATACCGAAAATACTTGAATGTTTTCTTGTCTTCAATCGTTCTTTTGAAGGAGAATCCATGCTTGCTACTAAACTGCTACTAAACTCAGGTAAGCAACTTAGTCAATACATATACACTCAAGTCTTTTTTTATGCGAGTTTACGTACCGCATAACTCTGAAACTTCGCATAAAAAAACCGCATATCTCTGAAACTTTGCATAAAAAACGCATAACGCTGAAAATTCGCATAAAAAAGTCGCATAAAAAAAGACCTCAGTGTACATATAACCCCAGGTTAATCAATCATAATTACTCTTGCTTCATAGTTCTAATATAATAGTAATCACTAACAGTAACGATTGAATTAGGATATATTCAAAGTGTGAAGGATTCAAAAATCCGTTACGAATAACTGAATCTTTTTACAACCCAACAAAACGAGTGGTAAGCCCCCTGCGCTAAATCACTAGAAATATACTCGGTTTCTATGTATCGGTTTTTCTTGTTATGCTTTGTGCGACGATTCAGTCAACTCAAATGGTTAAAATTTTGTGCGCCTTTTTTTAGACTACATTTCACCTTAAGTTCGAAGATCAAAACTCTTTTACTTCTGGTTCCAGAGATATGATGGTACAAGTGGTGTAACAAACAAAACGCACTTTATTTTTACCGCTCTCTTTTCTCGGAGAAGGGTGAATCGATTTCACCGATTTCAATAAACTTAGGCTTGTTTTTATGCTACTGTGTGTTCATTAAACAGGTTTGAAGTTCAAATGGCCGTCACTTACGTTTCCGGGGATATAATGATATAAGTGACGTAAACGTCAAAGCTCATTAGGGAACCATCCATAAACACTGTACACCAAAATTTGGATTATTTAACCCCCCGTCCCCCTCTTAGACATTCGAAGAATAATTTTACTGTCGAACTGCCCAAAACAACCAAGCTCTCGAGCAGGGTTATGTTTTATAACGACAAACTGCTAACTGCTCAACTGACAAATTTTTACTGAAAGTTAAAATAATTCGCGACATGGTCCACAGCCTTAGTGTTACTAGAAATACTTAAAAAGTGGTCTAGATAAATTTTGTTTTTCAACAAGATGATACTGAAAGCCCCAAGGCGAGCGCAGTAATGTACTATTTGAGTTGAAAATTAATTTTGTTATATTGTTCTTAACATAGAAAGTCGTGCACCGGCTGGTGTCATCAATTCTCAGTTATAAAAGATACATAAGCGATAATAAGATACAATAATTCTCAAACGTCTCTACCGGATGAGCGATAGGAAAGAAAAAGGTTTTTTTTCGTAAAATGATTCAAATGAAAAATTGTTAGTTTAGTTTAGCCTCTGGTGTATTTTTCGAAAATTTGCACTTCCGCAATTCTAGACCACAGATAACAAATATACAGGCTCGAACAATTTTTTTTTTCAAAATCCTGTGTAAATGTTTGATTTGCTTATGTTAGAAACACTACTGCCACCTACTCGACTGTTCGTCGCGCGCTTTGAAAACGTTCCACTACGTTCCAGAACGATAACAACATTCCTCTACCTGATATAGAAATATTCAAACAGCATTCACTTATCGCGCTATAATTTCGGAACCGAAAGTCGGATCTGGATCAAGGAACAATATTTGCTATACCAAACCAGATTTTCTTTTGTCACAATTTCAATAAAAAATCGTTGTATGAAATACAAATTTGGTTATTTGGTAGTATTAAATACAGAAACAGTGTTGTGATCTCATTACCGACACTGCAGCTTTCTCGACCAAGGTCAATTGGTTTCAAACGTTGCACAGTTTGACTTAGTTAGTTTGAGGTTTTGTCTAAATAAATCTACCATGATGCAGTAAAAGTACAAGCGACTCAAATAAATAAACAATAAATTGAAAAAATGTAAATAGAATAGATTTACTGCTGAAAATATTGGGTCTACAACAGTTTCGTACCTAGGATAGCGGATAGCGGATTAACGAGTGACACCGTTTGTTTTGGCGCCCCAAAACCAGTGCGGTAAATTTTCATTTTTAATCGAATATTATTAGACGAAAATGAAATTTATGGCCATTGACTTTTTGTAATTTTATTCATTTACTGTTCTTTTGTTTAATATTTCAAATATAAGCTCCTTATAGTACTAATATTCAAAATCATCCATATCGCTTATGAATTAAAATATTAGATCATCGTGGTATTAAAAAAAATGGAGAACTTAATCTAAGGCAGACGTTCATATTACACGAACGGAAAGTACAAAATCAGTTTCGCAATCTAATTCAATGATGGATGTGCTAAGGATAAATTTAATTGAAATGCGGGAAATGAAAGTACAGAGAAATGCACCAAAAACTCAGGCCCCTATTTCATTATTCTGAAGATGTAAAAATAATAATTTTTGTGCAAGCGGGCTCATCACTGATGTGGAAATTATAGGATTGTCGAAAAATAACATCATTTGCGTTCCGATGTCGTCGCATTTTTTCTGCCAATTCGCCGTACACTTATAGACGGTCCCTTTCTGTTTCTACAGGATGGCGTCAAGTTATTGAATTTATTACTTCCTCCTCGCTGAGCCAAAATGTATTTCCAATTTTGGTAGGAATTGCTCTTTAGCTTTGGATCTTTCCATGATTTTATATTACCATTTCTTTTTGCCTGTCTGTGTTGGTAAACAAGGACATAAATTAACTGCTAGAAGAAAAAAAAATCTGCAACATACTATAGTTCTTCAAAGGGATATTGCTTTGTGGGTCGGGTCAAGTAAATGGTCGGAACAATAACATCAAGCAGCTGATCCGAGACTGAAAGTCATGTCGGTGCAGTGTTTTACCCTGGGTGCCATTCAATCAATCGGCATTCAATTCGGTAGTCGAGAAACTTCTCTAATTAGTGTTCTGTAATTAGATAAGTTCCCTGATGATGACACAATCGATAACGATGCAAAAAATAACATTTTTAACTTTATGAAATAACCTGAGCTTTAATTTGAATTATTGGTATCATTGGGAATGATAACTTTTGGAGGCAATCAGCAATTTATAAGGTATCAGAATGAAATAATACCCAACGAAAACATTCTTCTTCGGCATCAGTACACGACCTAATTCAATCAGGGGCAAGGAAAACCCCAAAAAGCTTATCAGAGGCTAATGTAGCACCGTGCACAAAAGGTCGAATCTCGTACCATCTTACCATCATAATGCTTTACGGTATGGGGTCATACGATGAAAGATATGGCCTCTTTCGTCGGTGATAACAAAACTCGGGATGAAAAATGGCGGTTTCACTGCTCTACCTGCGTAAATTAGTAGAAAAAGGGGAATACGAAAAGTTAAGTCTCTTTCCTGGCAACATTCTCTGGAAAGATTGTAAATAAAGGCTGGAAATGTTGCTTTAAAATTTAATTACTGCTTAAAGCTTATTCTCAGTGTCCATATGAATGGTAACATCGCAGCAAATAAAATACGCTCATTGTTTTCTTTCCCTTTTTACTGCTTTACTGGTCGAAAATTGATGTTTTGGGTATACAATGTTGAGACTTTCATTTTTTTTTCATAAACACGTTTATTTCGTAGGCAATATAAAAGGTGATTTTTTTGAGGTTAGGATTTTCATGCATTAGTATTTGCTCAGATTTTTTGAGGTTATGATTTTCATGCATTATTATTTGCTCAGTATGCTCTGACATTTCATCATGAATAGACTTACTAACGAGCAACGCTTGCAAATCAGTGAATGGGCCCTAGAAAAGTTGGCAGAAAATCCGCTTTTTTATCGACAAATTTTGTTCAGCGATGAGGCTCATTTCTGGTTGAATGGCTACGTAAATAAGCAAAATTGCCGCATTTGGAGTGAAGAGCAACCAGAAGCCGTTCAAGAACTGCCCATGCATCCCGAAAAATGCACTGTTTGGTGTGGTTTGTACGCTGGTGGAATCATTGGACCGTATTTTTTCAAAGATGCTGTTGGACGCAACGTTACAGTGAATGGCGATCGCTATCGTTCGATGCTAACAAACTTTTTGTTGCCAAAAATGGAAGAACTGAACTTGGTTGACATGTGGTTTCAACAAGATGGCGCTACATGCCACACAGCTCGCGATTCTATGGCCATTTTGAGGGAAAACTTCGGAGAACAATTCATCTCAAGAAATGGACCGGTAAGTTGGCCACCAAGATCATGCGATTTGACGCCTTTAGACTATTTTTTGTGGGGCTACGTCAAGTCTAAAGTCTACAGAAATAAGCCAGTAACTATTCCAGCTTTGGAAGATAACATTTCCGAAGAAATTCGGGCTATTCCGGCCGAAATGCTCGAAAAAGTTGCCCAAAATTGGACTTTCCGAATGGACCACCTAAGACGCAGCCGCGGTCAACATTTAAATGAAATTATCTTCAAAAAGTAAATGTCATGTACCAATCTAACGTTTAAAATAAAGAACCGATGAGATTTTGCAAATTTTATGCGTTTTATTGTTTAAAAAAGTTCTCAAGCTCTTAAAAAATCACCCTGTACATAAGTTTTTCTTCGCCGTGGCATCCACAATATATAGTACTTTAGGCTAAACTTCAACTAAATGTGAAAAAATACAGTAGAATAACGTTCAGTAAAAAACGAAATACACCTGACTTGATACTTACTCTTGGAAGTCAAACAGTTCAAAAATGCGAAAGAATTAGGGACTTAGGAATAATACTAGATTCTAAAATGACTTTTGTTGACCATTATAATACAATCATAAACAGAGCCAATAACATGCTAGGATTCATAAAACGATTTTGTTACTGTTTTCATGATCCGTATACAATTAAAACATTATACATTGCCTATGTTCGGTCATTACTAGAATACTGTAGCTTAGTTTGGTCACCTTACTTAATCACATGGGAAGATCGAATAGAATCAGTTCAAAAACAATTTTTGTTATTTGCACTTCGTAAATTAGGTTGGACAAGACTTCCTCTTCCGTCATATAAAGCCCGCTGTATGCTAATAAGTATTCAAACATTAAAAGAACGCAGAGAATTTTCAATGGTCTCATTTGTAAATGACATTGTCTCGAATCGCATAGATTCCAGTCAACTCCTGTCCAATCTAAATTTTTACATACCATCTCGGCGTTTAAGAAATCGAAATATTTTTATTACAAACCACCAGCGAACAAACTATGCGAAAAATGGGCCAATAAATCAATTGATGGCTGTATACAACAAGCATTCAGAAGCAGTCGATTTCACTATGTCAAAAAACAAACTAAAGCAATATTTCAGTTCTATTCGGTAAGCCAATTATTATTATTTAACTCATAATAAATTATACATCTATTTAGAATCTATTTAGAATAGTTTACAAATTTAAGACGATTATTGTAATTATCCTTATGGTCTACTTTTGATTGACGACAAATAAATAAATAAAATCAAGTACGTTTCGAATATCATATTAGTATGATGGTATTCACTAGTTAATCTAAACACTGTTTTTATCAAGCGATTTGCTATTATAAATTATTTGAAATAAAATACATTTATTTTGTACATGATCTTATAACTATCTATCTAGGTTTGTTTGTATCAGTTCATCACTTTTATTCATATAATATAGCTGGCTATTGGTTGAACTCATGGGAGAGAAAGAGGTCTAACATAAAATAAAATTTAAAATGGAATTCCAATGGACTTAATGAAATGATAAAGAAGTTTCATGTAAGGAAGGTAACGACAAACAAGAATGTCGCGAACTGGGACATTGGATAGTCTACCTTGAGTACGCAAGGAATTTATTAGTTGAGCTCTGACATCACGATACTCCACGCATGTCCAAACGACATGATCAATATCGCGATAACCTTCGCCACAAGCACAATGATTAGTCTCGGAAAGTCAAATTCGAAGGAGATGTGCATTTAACGTGTAGTGATTGGACATGAGTCTGAACACCGTACGAATGAAGTCTCTACTCACATCTAGTCCCCTGAACTATACCTTTGTCGATATTTTAGGAATAATTGAGTGCATCCACCGACCCAAATCAGCTTCATCCCAAGAAGCTTGCCAGCTGGCAAGTGTTCTTTTGCGAGACGCGCTAGAGAATTCGTTGGAAGCAATCGGTCTCTCATAAATAGCACCACGTTTGGCTAAAATATCGGCTCTTTCATTGCCTGGAATGGAGCAATGAGCCGGGATCCAAACTATTGTGAATTGATAATTAGTATTCAATATGTCGTTCAGACACTGTTTCATTTTTCCCAAGAAAAACGGTTCATTTTTGTCAGTAGCGTTTGAGCGAAAGGCTTCAATTGCACTCAGACTATCTGTGAAGAGAAAATAATGGTTTGGAGATAATGTGACGATTACACTCAAATTATAATGAACTGCTGCTAACTCTGCTATTTAAACAGATGCTGATTCTTGAAGCCTAAATGAAGCCTCCCCACGTGCATTTGGAATCAAACCACACCCCGAGGTATTTAAAAGTCAAAACCTGTTGGATCATTCTTCCCATCATATGAAGCTTTCTTGAAAAGACGACCAGTTCTGTTTTCTCCGTAGAGAATTCGATACCCAGATGATCAGCCTAAACGGACAAGTTATCTAAGGTATCTTGCAATGGTTTTTCCAGATTAATAGCCTTGGGTCCAGTAACTGAAACCACGCCATCATCTGTAAATTGTCTTAGTGTGCATGGGGTTACTCGGGTCAGGTGGAACAATATTTTGCTCAAGAAACTTGTTGAACAATTCCAACAAACGCCTTTTTGCAAAGTCGGGCAGATTCTTCACCAAGTTGAATTTAATTCTGTCCAACCCAGGAGCGTTATTGTTACAACCATTATTTGGAGAAGACTCCCTAATAATGCTCTGCGTAGGAAAAGAATCTGGGCAAACTTTCCTCGCAAAATCAAATATCCATCGGTTAGAGTATTCCTCACTCTCATTTTCTACGTTACGATTCTTCATTCGTCTGGCCGTATTCCAAAGAGTGATCATTGAGGTTTCTCTTGATAACTTGACAAATACGTTGATTTTGGATATACCGGATCAACGTTCCTAGTTCCGGAAGTACCAGAAAAATGCTCATGTACTCAAAACCGGAAACCGGTTTTAGTTCTAGAACTGAGCTCATTTTCAGAATCCATGTGTTCCGGAATTTGGAATCCTGAAGTTTGTTCCAGAAATCTGATGTTGATATCCTACATGCGAATTCTGGACTCGAATTCCTAGAATAAATTAAGGAGCCTTTAGTCAAGAAACCAGTTCCAGAATCCAGAAATAGGATTCAGTTCCAGATTCATGGTTTTGGATTCTAAATCTGTAATCTGGAACTAAACTCTGAAACTGAATTCTGCAACTAAATTCTAATAATCCCAGTTCTGAATTTAGACCCGAAATTCCAGTTTAATTTGTCAGTTCTAAAATCCAATCCATAATTTGTCCAGTTAAACATTTTGCCTTACTGCATCAAAACCATCGTCCGAGTGTGAAAAAGGTAAGCAATCGTAATGAGTTTTACTCAATATATCTAAAAGTTTGTGTTATTTAGGGTTATCTTATACTGTTGTAATTGAATCAAAAATTGATGATCATATTTCTGATGGCATGGAGGAAGAATTCTGTTGTTGCGTTTAGTACAGGTCGAGATATTCACGATTAAGTTCTACCCATTCTTCTACAGGGCGAATTTTAGAAAGACGCTCTGTAGTAAAGTGAGACATATTCACATAAAAAAATATGATGAAACGAAGAGAAAGAGACAAATCTTTTTGTTGTTTTCATGTACTTTTATTCACTACGTGTTGTCACCATTCTTTCTAACGTGTTGTATTATGGCAAGTCGAAATTCGATGCGTTAAACGATAAAAATTCTAAAAATTATGCTAGTTGCTGGCCAAACAAACCGGTATAGCTGAAGCTATACCGGTTCTCAGCTCCAGGTTCCAAAAGTACTGAAAACGGTGGCTAAAAACTTAAAAACAAAACTTTCTTCATTTTCTCCGAGATAACTGATATAGATAATCATCAACTTAGACTCAAATGAAAGAGTCTGCGTCTATAAACATAAACTGCTTTTGACTTTTGTTCGGATTTGACCTCCGGTTCCGGAGCAACAGAGTGAAGTATGTTTAAAACTATAAACCATCATTTAGTGCGAAGTTCCAAAAACAAAAACGAAGAAGTCCTATAAACATGAGTTAAAACAAAAACCGGGAGAACCAGAATCTAATCACTACTCATGCCAGTCCATCCCGATGCTATTCTGCATCCGAAAATTGTCGGAGAAAAAGATTCTGCGACTGACCTACATTTGAGTTGAACAGCTTGGGTTCAAAACTGCTTTAAGACAACCGACAGAACATGTTTTTATTTCAGGATCCAGAGAAATACCGTTGTTTGCATATTGCCTTGGGATGCATGCATGGATTTTCCCGGCTCCACTTTATTTTTCGATCCGTCCATGTTCGAGGAAATTCATGGGATTACGAAACACTCATTCCTGGTGGAAATCTCCAGTTTGTTCCAGAATATTGGTTCTAAGAAAATATTCTGAGCTGACGGCCCACGAATTGAGCAGGTTACTGCTTTCTGTAGTTGAAACAATAATTTATCTGTAGTAATTAAAAAATAATTCATTCACAACAGTTCTTTATAGCCTGGATATGCAATCGTTGTAAAAACCGACCTTATAACCGGACCCCGGAGGGCCGAGCGCCATATACCATTCGATTCAGTTTGTCGATATCACAAAATGTCTGTTTGTATGAATGTATGTATGTCTGTTTGTATGTGACAAATAATGTCACTCAATTTTCTCAGAGATGGTTTCCGGTTCCGGAATTACATGGTGATATTCAATGGAAAAAAGTCACTCACTTTTTCCGAAATTGCTGAACCGATTTTCACAAACCTAAATTCAAACGTGAGGTCTTATGCTCCCATAGTCTGATATTGAATTTCATCTGTATCCGACTTCCGGCTCAGGAATAACAAGGTAATATGGGTAAATTTATGAGAAAATGCGCACTCAATTTTCTCGGGAATTTCTTAACCGATTTTCACAAATTGAGTTGGAAATAAAAGGTCTTGAAAATTTTAATAAAATCCCCGACATGTCGATCCGAATCCGACTTCCGGTTTCGGTGTTACAGCGTGATAAGTGATAATCTTTCAATTTCACGAGAATTTTTCACAAGTTTTCGTTTAGTTGGCTCAACGGAAAAAATGCATGAGAGGTAAATCAGCCAGCTTTAATTCGAACAAAGTCTTTGTCTCCATACTCAACATTTCAATGGAATAGTTTTTTCACTTAACTTATTATATGTTGGTCAAATGTCTAATCGTCATAAAATTTACGACACAGATAAGTACGAAATTTTCAAAAAAAGATTTTATACTTATTTGAACTTGTAGATCTGGTTATACGACGGTCGCAGAGACTTTTTACGACTGTGACGATTTCCGGGTTCTGGCTTTGGAAATAGATTGTCAAAAACTTCAAAGCTGGATTAAAACAGATTTTTTCATTGTTTCCGATACGATTTTGTGAAAGAACGGAAAATTTTCAATCGAAATGGTGTGAACAAAATTTTGCTAAATACTACCATTTTCAAGACACACAGATTTCAAACTGACGAAATCAGCATCTTTCGTAAATCAGAAATCTAGAAATCAGCATCTTTCGTAATTTATTTTTGAAATAGATTTCATTTTTTCACTTCTATTCTTGTAGTAACTCTGTAATATAGTAATTGTATATTATATTTGGTTATATAAAATAATATAAATTGTAGGAAGTTTCATCAGATTTTACCTGTTTAGAGAAGAGTTTTCTCCGATAATATTCTTCCGATAATGGAGTTGATTTGTATGGTGCAGCGTTTGTTCTTTGAATCGTAATTAGATAAAGAAATTCAGATCGAAAATAAAAATTTCAGCAGTTAATCGACTTTAGATTCAGTTTTTGCAATGACTGAGCGGAAATATATATTGGAGAAGCCAAGTGAAAGAAAAACTAACAGAAAAGATGAATTTTTGGAAAAAGATACGCTCAGAGACAGGACTCGAACCTGCGTTCTTATGCATTCCGTGCATACGCGCTACCATTTCGCCACTCTGATCTTGTTTTAGCCACTGCAAAACTCGAAACAGACACAGTAGCAACGTACATCGAACATGGTCTACATCCTGGCCGTCTCACACGACCGATATCTCACATCCAAACATCTTCTCTGTTCATCAACACTAGTCCTCTCGCTTTATACCTATTTCTCCGATCAAGCATTGAGTAGGAGAGTGTATTTAAAATCGCTTGTCACCTTCTTAATGGTGCCAGTCGCTGGCTGGACATATACAGCTCCAATTAAATTAACAATGACGGGTGAAAAATTTATGCGTCATCTTAACACATGGGCTAAAAAGTCCCGGGCTTAACACATAGATGGTGTTAGTTTCAATGCAGTCACCTTTTTTCAGTTAACACTAACCTTTAAAAGACAGCTGTCAAAATTTCATGATGTTCAATTCATTAGTTTGTGGGTTATTGTGCTAAGAGTGACGCTACTTTTATTATTTTCAGAACAATGGATCGAAAACAATTTCGTGTTTTAATTTTACACTGCTTCTTGATGGGAAAAATACCGTTCAAGCGAAACAATGGCTTGAAATGTGACTCCGCTCCATCAGAAACAACAATATTATTATTATTATTATTATTATTATTATTATTATTATGTTGCTTTATTTACCCTCGGTTTTAACCTTACGGTCATTCGCCGAGGTTAGTAACAACAATAAAACTTTGGTTTACTGACTTTAAACGTGGTCGTAGAGACACCGATGATGCAGAAAGTAGTGGACGTCCAAATGAGGCGGTAACACCAGAAAACAAAAACAAAAATTCACAAAATCGTTTTGAAAGATCGAAAAGTTAAGTTGCGTGAGTTAGCTGACCTCGTAAAGATATCAAAAGAACGTGTTGGCTTTGTATTACATGAGAATTTGACGTGAGCCGTTTGCTCATTGTTCACCAAAAACGGGGACGTGTTGATGATTCTGGGCAGTGTTTATACACAAACCGGAATTTTTGCGTCGACATGTAACAATGGATGAAACATGGATTCATCAATTCACTCCGGAATCAAAACGATCGTCATCGGAATCAAAACGATCGTCAGCTGTTTGAAAGTCAGTAATTTTTTTCCGACTACAGTAAAACGATCGTAGTGTGTACATCGCAGTTGTACGAAGTATTCTGGAATAAGGGATACAATCTGCAAAACAGAGCTGTCCATTTACTCTGTGCGACGAAGAGCAAGTGTAATTTCTCCCCTGACACTGACAAAATCAACGAGAGCTCTTCTCATTCACAAATATACACCACTGTTACATAGAGTATGCACGCATCATGAGAGCGCATGTTTATTCTCTTTCGCCTAAAGCACTGGATCACACCAAAGTGCTTGTACAGAGCTTTCAAAATCTCTGAGGTGAACGCAGATATTTTCACCGAAGTGTACATGCCGATGAGCACTTTGGTGTATGGTTCGCATAAGCGGTTACCCATATTCAATTAAATTTATCGTTAAAATTTCGCGTTTCCTTTCTGAGAAAAAGATTTTTATAGAAAAGCCAGCGCTATTTCTATAAATTAAAAAAAAACAAATCACATAAGTGGTCTCTCACTAGCAAGCACAAGTGATCACTTAGGTGTATTTAGGCTAGAGCGCGTGAGAGCGATTCATGCGAAAAGAATGTGGTTCACTCGCACCAGCTTCTTTAAACACTATTGCGCACTCAAAGTATGTTTATTCGACACTGAGAAGAAGTGCGCTTTCCTTTTTGGGTAGAGTTCGCTTACTGCACCCCCAGTGTAGACATAAATCTTACACTAGCGTGTATCATTCTAGTGAAATGCCATCACTGTTGCCAAAATAGACGAGCACTTCTTCAACGGCTCTTCGTTTCCGATTTATGGAATGATAACATCGATTGCCCCATGCTGTTGGAAACTCAGTGTTCTTGGACTTTAGCTCTTCAGGTATATCATTGGGGAGAATCGACTTTCTTCGACGCTCAATTCGCAATTTCGCATACAGTGCGGCCATAAAAACACCCGGGCTGGCGGATCAATGCATAGGGCGCTTGTTTCTATCACAAAAAAAAATAAATTGTACAGGTGATTTAATCCCTCATACGATGTAATTAATAAAGACCTAATTTGTCAAAAGACGGAAAATTTAATTTGTAATGAATATTCAGTGAACACACGGATAAAAATCTATTCCCGGAATCATGATTAAAATCATGAAATCATGAATCATGTCTATTATGAATATTAAGTCATGATTTCATGATCAAAACGATTGATATCATGAACAGTAAAACATCTTTCATGAAAATTTTCATGATATCAATCATTTTGCTCATGAAATTTCATAAGAAGGCATGGTTCATGATATCATGATTAAAAAATCATTGTACCGGCAATAGACTTTTACCCGTGCATAAGTCTTTACAAAGTATAAAAATTTAATCAAAGACAATAAACCAACAAACAAGACCTTGATATTCAGACAGCTTAGTGCCAAGTTGAGAAGATTTTCAACATACATTTTCCAGAATATTCGGAAATTTAATATTAATAATATTAGCAATATCTGAGAATTTGGTTATTACGGAACCGGAAATCGAATTTGGACAATCTATGGAACTACATGATATGAGAGAGATAAAAATCGATATCTTCCATTTTAACACAATTATTGGCTAAGCGAATTTGGAAATTATTATTAATTTATATGTATTTTACAATCTGCACTCACTTTTTCAAAACACAGAAGGTATTGAAGGCGCACCTAGAATTTGATACATAAGCAATCGTCAGTAAGATTGTTTTTTTTTTAAATCTGAGGACCACTCCCAAAAAGAAATTCTGCGTACGGACCTGAGCCAAAAATAATATTTTACCAAAAGTAACATTTTAGTAAAATAGACATGAGTGAGTGAGACGTGTCGCGGTGAATATCGGTACGGTTCCCTTGATTTAAAAGATAAATGAAACCTGATTAGCGCTAAGTGACGAACATTCCTCATTCCAACGGACAAGCTTTCAACATTAAAAGTAAAGTTACTACATTTGGGTCCGCTTATTCACTTGTCGTTTCTTCTTGTTGCTCTTATCGGTTTACGAATTCACTGAAGTTCAATTCAAATACCTATGTAATGGAATCAATGTTTGACTGATAGCATCCTGCTTCGATTGGTTAGAACTTGATTCTGTAGGTCAATTGATTGGTTTCCATCTGTCACAGAGCGTCCTAATCACATTAGGAAGTTAGAAGATTGGGTTGCAATCTTGTACACAATCATACAACTGAAGCCACTCGTGGTTTAGTAATAGAACTGCAAGATAGTAGCAGATAGTTCTCGTTCAAAATATGTCATAGATTATGATACGATAAACACCGGAATCAATCAACTTTTTAACCAGCAACGATTAGTTTCCAACAGACGTCCTAACCGATGTGTTCTCACTTCTCGAGACACATGTCCTGCACAGTACGAAAGTATGAAATTATATCCACTTGGACTGACAAGCACTTCCGTTTTTTTCCTTCCGACAACAATATGAATTGCGCCCTTTTTCCGTTACATATGTATGTATGCTGTACCCGAGGAAACCGCAAACAACCTTCGGAAACACACGCGTCAACCTACAACGTTGTGCGATATCCAGCGAAGTTACGTCCGTTCACCTCGGCGTTTGTATACAAACTGATGACTACGCTGCCGCTACCGATGACGATGATAATTCTTCGCCACTATATGGTCCACCAGGACAGCAGGGAGCGGTGTGATATAGAGCCAGCCTCCTGGAGCGAGAAGCGCTGGCAGATTGGCTTTGTGGTACGAAGCCTCTCAACGATCTGAGAGAAGTTGTAATTTGTTCTATTTCTGGGATATTTTGATTAACTGATTTAGTAGCCGGTTATGTGTGTGTGTGTAGATTAAGCGTCGAGAGTACGACCAACATCGTTGGGGACATCTACTATCGGTTGAACATAATATGATTTACTCTGGAAACACTGTTCATGCTTTTATTGATTCGGTGGATGTCATTTTGCCGTGGGGAATAAAAGGGGGAGCGTCATTTCAGTTTAGGAGAAAATAGAGCACAAACGGTATTTGCTTGATATAGTGAGGACGCTTCCGTTCGCTTGAACATTATTTTAACTGTCTAGTGTTCAGTTGTTGTTCATTCACACCTTCCGTCCGACATGTTATGCAAGTGATGAATAGCAACAATGGATATATTTATTAATTTTAATCATGTGATCCTCGAAAACAAGGGACAAATCGCACGGGGTGATTAACACCCCGTTAATTGGTAACACCCCGTTGAGCGTCCCCATTTCAGTAATGATGGTGGAGACGCTTGGTTTTTCAGTACGCATAGCATTGATGCATCATACATCAAACGAACGTGTAATTGTTGTAATCTCAATATCGCGTTAGCACATTGAATCGAGCACTTGCACAGTCGTTCGTTGTTACGAAAGCTGACTGAAAAGTAGCACATTGCTGGGCCAGCGCCTTTCATAGAAAGTCACAAGAGAATTCGTTGGGCAATTTTCGTTCTGTTTTTTGTTGGCTCGATTGAATTCGCGGATTAGAAAACCGTTCGGGTCATATAAGCGGAAATTGAATGCAGCGTTGCTTAGTAACATTTTGTTATCAGTCATTATTTCGATGCGGAAAATCATCGTTTTTGATTCCACAATTCTATCAAGTAGAAGAAGCCTGATGACTTGCTTTGCTTTACGTAGTAATGTTCTGGCTCTGTAAATATCCTTGCAATTCTTTGTCAAAAATAACCACGTGTTTTCTTATCAGCAAGAAAGTTCACTCGGTTCTTGTTTGGTACTTTCAAATTCCGCGTGCTCTTTTAAGCAGCAAGAAAGCTGATGTTTTGCAGTAATTGTGGAATTTTTGGTTGGTTGGGTTATTTCTCTGTAAAGGAACACGTATCCGCCGGCAGTCGCTAATCGAGATCACATGTCTCCAAAAAAGTTTTGTAATCCACCTAGTGGTGTAATGATGCCTTTCTCATATTACT
This sequence comes from Malaya genurostris, assembly GCF_030247185.1. Lineage (NCBI taxonomy): Eukaryota > Metazoa > Arthropoda > Insecta > Diptera > Culicidae > Malaya > Malaya genurostris. Next base: position 246,946,062 of record NC_080571.1, on the reverse strand, counting down.
AATATTTTCAAAAACATCGCTAGAAGTTTTTTCTTTCAAATTTGAATAAAACGAAAAACTTTTTTTGGATATAAACTACCGTAAACTTTTCAATGTGTAAACAGTTATGTCAAGTTAATATAGATTTTAATTTGGCAACCCTTCTTCTTTCGTACCAGCACGAACCGGGTTTTCATTACTTTGTATGACAGTTTGAAAGTTTTGGTACTCATTGCCATCTAATTTCGGAACCAGAAGTCGGATCTGGATGAAATTTCACAGTGTTTTTTAGGACAATAAAAGCTTTAATTTGAGCAATGATTTGTGACAATCGATTTAACCGTTGCTGAAAAATCGAAGTAAGTTCCGTTTTTGTAGGTTTTCTTCACTATTACCGGTGCTTTCGGAAACCGAAACCGAGGACTAATACAGGGTCCGCCATGTAGCTTTTTTTTTAAACATGCAATTTATTTTTTCATGTTAAAGTACAATCCTTCCGGTTAATTGTGGAATAAAATTTCATTCAAATGGCTGCCTCGGCTGGCCTTGCAGAACGCCGGTCCAGTTTTTTAGTACATTTTCGATTGTATGCAGCTTTATTTCAGCTATGGCTGCACGAATGTTGTCCTTCAAGACTTGAATTGTCTCCGGCTTGTCCACATAACACTTATCTCTGACAGCCCCCCAAAGATAATAGTCTAACGGCGTCAAATCACAGCTCCGGGGCGGCCAAACGACATCCGAATTTCGACTGATAATTCGATCTTCAAAGACTTGTTGGAACCAAATGGTGTCCAAGTCTTCCTCTTCCTGTAACGGGAAGAACCAATCGCTAATCATGGCGCGGTAGCGCTTGCATTGACCGTGGCAGCGGCTCCTGACTCATTTTCGAAGAAAAATGGCTCAACGATGCAGCCAGACCAAAATCCGCACCAAACCGTCACTCTCTGAGGATGCATCGGCTTCTCCATGATAACGTGCGGGTTTTCCGTTCCCCAGATGCGACAATTTTGCTTATTAACATACCCACCGGGATGAAAATGTGCCTCATCCGAGAAGATGATTTTTTTTTGCAAAAATCGGCGTCATCTTCAAGCTGATCGCAAGCCTACTTTCAAAATAAAACTGCACTACTTTCACGCGTTCCTCAGGCGTATACACAACCATTTTCGTTCAGCGGAAGGATAATACTAATACCGTTTTCGTTTTTGAACCTTGACGCGGGTGACTATGACTCCGAGTAAAACGAACACGTGGTACGCTCCCTAAACAACAACTCATGAAAAAAAGAAAAAATAAACAAACTTGCATGGATGCGTGGTGCGACCCGAGAAAATTTTCAGAGTAAAACAACGCGATTGCAGTCCGATCTAGAGCGACCACAGGTTGCTAAAACAAACATATCAAACGTTGTTTGAGCGACTCTGGTCCAGCTTTCGGGCTGCTCTGATCAATACACGAAAATGGTATAAGTTTCTGTCAAATCAGAAGTGACATTAAGGTTAACAATGTCGAAATAACAGCTAGTTCAAAAAAAAAAAAGTTAAATGGCGGACCCTGTAGTCTCAAAGTAGATTTCTATATCGCCTGTCTAACAAGGTCTGCAAACTAGATGAAATTACCAGTAAGTTTTATAAAAATTCACACCTCGTTCCGCCATAACATGTTAAAAAATACTTATAATGTACTCATATTTCTATATGAGAAAGGCATAAAGCAATATCGGTGTCTTGTTTCACATTTATATGACCAGCTAGAGATCTGTCCGATAAAGAGAGAGACATGCAGGGGAAGACTACGAACAAGAGTGTAGTCTAAATAAACATTATATATAGAAAAATACTGCGATTTGTCGATTACGACACCTACATCTTTCCTACCAGAAAATCTCGTCTTAACCGTTCCAAACAGCCATATGTTTGAGACTTGCTCACACACAGACGTTCTCCAATCTTGTTGAGCTGAGTCGAAAGACATATAACACTAGAGGTTTCCAGGGGTTTCTATATGATTTCTGAAAAAAAAGTTCTAAAACTAATTGTAGAACGAAGGGATAGTAAAGTATAACAACTATACGTGAAACATTGAAAAAATCTTTTATTAGAAAGGTGGGAAAGCGGAGCTCCTGCAATTGTGGTGTTTTATGATATGGATGCCGGACTTCGCACAGTCTTTAGATTGGTTCTCTCCGGAGAAAGATAATAGAGATACCAGCCTTTTGAGAATGTAAAATTTGCATGCCGCATATTCATTATAGATGAAATATAATGTAATATATATTACATCTTATAATTTAAAATACTTCAGAATTAGGCATTGTCACGATTCGGTATTTTAAAAATGGTTTGCATTGGGAAATTTTAAAAACGAATGCATCAAGACGTAAACGATGTATGTGAAATACAATTCAACAAGGCTACAAACTCAGTGTATGTTAAGTTTAAACGTGAACGGGATGTAATTGCATTCGTTTTGGTTAACAACGAGATGCACAGTGTGACGAGTATAACAAAGCCAAACACAAAATCCCTGTGTGCGTGGTGGACAGTGCTATAGAAGTGCGTGTACATGACCTCGTAGTACGGAAAGGAAAGCATGGCGGATTTTTTTCCCGATATTCGGAATGGCGCGCGAGCGGTACGTATGCGACTATATAAGGCAATTCTGTAATTGGAGGACAAGGCGGGAGCCGTCCTTGTTAATTGCTGGTTACCAATAAGAATCAGTTGATTACTTGTCAGTTTTGTGATCACCCTGCTCACTACGGTGAACTCTGCACTGAAACAGCGAAAAAGACATCTATCAAAGACAAGGACAACTGTTCAACAACGGTAACTAGGGAACGCAGGACTCATGTTTTAAAAACGATTTCACCATCAAATCAACTAGCAACTTCAATCAATGTACAACAAGGCGCATCTATAGAAACGAGCTCAAGACTGCGAACATCAAGGAAAACGAAAAGAAAACGGAAACCACCCACAACACCGACAATGAAGCAATGGATGATAAGATGCGCCACGGACAAAGTGCCCCTCAATTCTTCGCTAGATGTAAATGGAAGCTCCTCTTCCCCAAGCAAAAGGGTGACTACGAGATCCAATAGCAAAACATTATTTTTATCTAACAAAATAAATCGTGGCTAAATCGGCCACGTATAGCATATTTTTGAGTCTATATTGGAGTAAAGCGTGTCAGGTTGGGAAACATTATAGAGTGCCAAGAGTCATGAAACAGAGAAGTGAGATTGCATTGGTCGAGTAACCTTGATTGATTCGCAGAACAAGGGCCATAGATTAGTTAGGGGTAAAACGTACCCCCGAGGCATAATGCACCTTTTGCTTTTCTCAAAAGTTACCAATTTTATTCACTAAAATTTTAATGAAACTGAAAGTCCGCCATAACAACAGATTACTATAAAATTTTGGTAGCGATGTAATCAATGAAGTCTTTATAGTTGTGAATCCATGTTTAATAAAAGTGAGTTTTAGTTATTTTCGTGTGGAGACGTGTGCGGTGTGATTCTATTTACGAAACCTATGTTGTAAGCATATGAAGTCATAAGTCTTCAAGGCATCATTACCGATCTTCTGTATGTTAAATTGGTGATTACGTGGAAGTAGTGATCATGGAGATTCGATTTGGCAGTTATGTGTAGATGTTGAGATTGTTAATTTCCATTTTTTATTATGAGAGTCAATTTTCATTCTTTTCACGATTTTTATGGCTCAAAATTGACTTTATTCAAGAACGTAATCTCCATTAAAAGTAACGCAATCATGACCATTATGGTGTTATTTGGCATAATGGTCATTTGGCATAACAATCATTTGGCATAACAGATGAACATGCTGCTTAATAGAAATTGTTCTAATTTACTGCAATTTTGCAAGGTCTAATGCGGCTACGCCTCATCGTTTTTAATGACCTGCTGTCCGACCTCGCTGCCGCTCGTTCGGACTTAACTAAGGGATAGCTTCTAGCTTTGGGTAATCCGGGCAAACGCCCGCAACTAGACAGAGGTGATTTCTGCGGGGGGCGCGGCCCCCCGCAGTGGCCGGCGCTTCCGACGGCGGTTCGCCGGCGCACTCGAGGCCTTCGGCCGTCTCGACCTGAATCATCTATGACGAACAAAATATTGTGCTAGCACTAAGTGAGAATTTTAAATATAAAAAAATATGTAATAATGTAATTTCACCTAATATTATCGAACTATTTGGACCGAATATAAAATTCACATATTTCGTTCGAGTTTTCTTTGCACAACATAACTCGATCGAAACGCAAACGAAAATTCACAAATCCAATTATTATTATGACAAATGGCATTATGCCAAATGACCATTATGCCAAAAGACCATTATGCCAAATAACCGTTATGCCAAATAACCATTATGCCAAATAGCGTTATGCCAAACGGTATTATGCCAAATGACCTTATGCCAAACGGGCCGCCCCCGGGTTGCCATTGTTTTAATTGACTTGTGACATGGTGCGTTGTCTTGATGAAACAAAATTTTTTTTCTCTGCCATATGCGGTCGTTTCTTTGCAATTTCAGCCTTCAAACGCTCCAGAAACGCTTTAAAGACTGTCCCAGAAAGTATGGACGCAACAGAAATCCGCTGTCATTTCGCAATGGTTCAAAATCTGTCAATTTTTTTGGCTGCGTCCTATTGTTTACACTCTTCTCTAACCACTTGTGCAGTTGTTTATTCATTTTCATTAGTTTGTTTCGAAATGCGTGGACTTTCAGCAGAACAACGTCGAAAAATTGTGTACAAATGGTGCACAGAACGCGGACTGTCACTAAGAGAGATAGCGTGATAGGATAGGACTATCACTAAGAGAGCCGTGCGAAATACAATCAGGAAGTTCGGTGACCCTAACCCTCAGTTTGATAAACGTATACTGAAGGCGTTCGAGCAAAAGAAGGAGGTTTCAGTTCGGGATGTGGTCAAAAAAGTGGACACTTCGAAGTCAAATGTTCTTCGTGCTAAAGAACGTTTGAATCTTCGAATCTATAAGAAGTAGAAACAACCAAAGCCTAGTCCGAAACATGAAGCATCGATCAGGCCGAGGGTTCGAAGGCTGTACAATACGATTCTTACTGAAAATATGAACTGCATAATCATGGACGACGAAACCTACGTGAAACTCGATTGCAAATCCTTGCCGGGACCACAATATTATACGGTGCAAGAAGGGCAAGTGTTAAACCAGTCCGAAACATCGATTGAAGTCTAAAAATTTAGTAAGAAAGCTATGGTCTGGCAAGCAATTTGTAGCTGCGGTAAGATTTTGAAACCCTTCATCACCACTACTTCAATGAACAGCGAAATATACATCAAAAAATGTTTACAAAAACGACTTCTACCCATAATTCGAAGCCACAAGGATCCTGTTGTGTTCTGGCCAGATCTTGCCACTACTCGAAATCAACGGTAGAATGGTATACTACCAAAAATGTCACTTTCGTCCCAAAAGGCATGAATCCACCAAATTGCCCACAACTTCGACCAATTGAGGAATTTTGGGCATTAACGAAGGCACATCTTAGGAAATATGTCTCGACAGCCGAAACCATTCAACAGTTCGAAAAAGATTGGAAAAAAGTGTCAAAACTTGTCGCCAAGAAGTCTGTACGGAATTTAATGAGGAACGTTCGCAAGAAGGTTTGCCTGCTAGTCTACAATGGCTAAGTAGCAAATGTTGAGAATAATATTCTGTTGTTGTAGTCTAATATTATCAGTATATCGAATAAAATTTGAATATCTAACACTTGTGAATTATTTACAGCGAAATCAAAGTGCTTCCATACCTCGGGTTGGCGGTTCAATGCATAGGACGCTGGTCTTACAAGCCAGTTGTCGTATGTTCGAGCCCCGACCTGGAAGGATTCTTAGTGTCAGTAGGATCCATAGTACTAGCCATGCAATGATTCTGTACACAAAGAATCGGTTGCGAAGTCTGTTGAAACAGAAAGGCCAAATTCCACAAAAGGAATGTAATGCCAAGGCTTAGTCATACTTTCTGGGACAGTCTTTATAATATTCACTGTTAATGGTATTTCCTTTCTCAAGAACATCGATAAATATTACACAACACACATCCCAAAATACCAAGCCCATAGCCTTTCCAGCCGATTGTTGTGCTTTCGGGCGCTTTGGACGAAGTTCACCAGTTGCTGTTGACTCAGATGACGATCGTTTTGATTTCTGAGTGAAGTGATTAATCCATGTGTCATCCATTGTCACATATCGACACAAAAATTCCGGTTTGTTACGTTTAAACATGGCCAAACACTGCTCAAAATCATCAACACGTTCTCGTTTTTGGTCAACAGTGAGCAAACGCGGCACTTAATTTGTCGATCATTCAAAACGATTTTGTGGATTTTTCAAATGTTTTCTGCTGTTATCGCCTCATTTTGGACTTCGACTGCGTTCTGCTCCATCGGTGTCTCTACGACCAAATTTGAAGTCAGTAAACCAACGTTTTTTTGTAGTTTCTGATGGAACGGAGTCTCCATAATACTTTTCAAGTCATTCGTTTGAACGGGATTTTTTCTCATCAAGAAGTAGTGTAAAATTAAAACACGAAATTATTTTTGATCCATTGGTCTGAAAATACCAAAAGTATCGTCGCTATTAGCAGAATAACTCACAAACTAATGAATAAAATATCATGAAATTTTAACAGCTGTCTTGTAAAGGTTTTTATTAACTGAGAAACGTGAGATGATACCATTTTTTTTATCAATCCCCATGAGTTTTTTGCATGAATATTCTTCGGTGTTTTAGTTCTCATGACATTTTTTTAATGACCGTCGTTTTAAGCTGCAATTTGTGATTTTAATCACTCAATACCCAGTAATGTCGAAGCTGCAAATCGGATCGAATTTGAATCTAAACCTGTGACAATCGATTGAACATTCCACGAGATGTCGAAGAAAGTTTCAGTTTAGAGTTTTTGGTTATTTACGGTACTTCCAGAGCCGGTATTCAGGAACCAGCATAACCCAAAACGATTCGTACGGCACAAAAAAAAATATGACGAAATTGCAATAATTTTCAGTCCAACTTTGAAGCTTTTTAGAATTGTCATCTTCTACATCGGCTTGAATTTTTAAAAAACTCATCACCCTGTAATTCCAGAATCGGAAATCAGAATCGGATAAAATTAATTAATTTTGCATGGGACCATAAATCCTTTAATTTGTTTTTTTTTTGTTTTTGAAATTCAATTTTTTGAGAAAATGATTGGATACTGGAACCGGAATTTATAATCAGTGTAGCCGAAGTCAGTTAAATTCACCTGAAGAGTTGTATAGTTTACATTTGATTCAAAATGTTTGAAAATCAGTGCAGACTGACTAAAAAGCAAGATGTTTTATAGAATCTTAAGACCCTTCATTTGAATCTTAGATCGGTTCAGCCATCTATGAGATAAATGAGTTACACTTTTTTAATTTCGTTTGACATATCATCCTGTAGCTCAGGAACCAGAAGTCGGATCCAGACGTAATTCAGGAGCTTTGTTTGGAAGCACTTCTCGTATGAATCTGAGTTTGTAGAAAATGGTTGAGTCATCTCCAAGAAAATTGAGTGTAATTATTTTTCACACAAGCATTTGCTGATCTCGACGAACTGATTCGAATTGTATATGGGTGTCATGTTCTTCCAGCATTCATTACTGTCAGTTTAAATCAATATAATTATGCAATTGGCCATCATCTGATTTATATATGTCGTATTCGAACGATTATGTTGCCAAAAACGAACCGTGCTGAAATCGGTCCGAGGCAAACTGTCATGAAAAAGGATGTTGTACACAGTCTTAGTGGTACTTAGAAACAATCGTATGTAACAGTATAAAAAAAAAGTTTCACGTTGCTCCCAAGCATTGCATTATCATATAGCGCTCAAAATTTCTACTACTGGAATAAGGTGAAAAGTCGCTTACACAAAAATATCGATATTTCCGTTAAAAATGGACGGATTTTAACAATCTATGGCTTGTTGAATAGCTATTACCGTGTGGAATCTAAGTCTAAAAACCTGTTTTAATCCACCTAGTGGTGTAATGATGCCTTTCTCATATCAATCAAACTATCATATATAATATTGTGGTATTCTTCAAAATAATTTTTCTTCGATTCTTAAAAGAATAATCGAAATAGATTTGTTTGATCGTCTACTGATAAAAACTATCAATTGGAAAAGATTTGAGGTCGATTTAGAAAACTTTTTACGGTTTTTCGCTCTTTTCAGTGATGGTATAAAATGTTTAACACACTTTACCCTATATTTCCGGATCCGGATGTCGGATCCGGATGAAATTCAGGAATTACGTATGGGACCACAGGACCTTTCATTTCAACCTAAGCTGGTGAAAATCGGCCGCGCCATCTATGAGAAAAGTTAGAACACATATTTTGATTTTTTTGCATATTTTACCCCATAAAGTTAGTGCAAAAAACGTTACATACACACATACGCACACACACACACACACACACACACACACACACACACACACACACACACACACACACACACACACACACACACACACACACACAGACATTTTGCGTACTCGACGAACTGAGTCGAAAGGTATATGACACTCGGCCCTCCGGGCCTCGGTTCAATCGTCGGTTTTCACAGTGATTGCATAACCTTTCTATATGAGAAAGGCAAAAAAAAATTGTCTTAGATTCTTAAAAGAATAACCGAAATCGGTTTGCTTGACCGTCTACTGATAAAAACCATCAAATTGGAAAAGATTTGAGGTCGATTTAGAATTTTTTTTAAGGTTTTTCCCCATTTTCAGTGTTGGTGTACAATTTTTAACACACTTTACCCTATATTTCCGGATCCGGAAGTCGGATCCGCATGAAATTCAGGAATAACGCATGGGACCACAGGACCTTTCATTTGAACCTAAGTTTGTGAAAATCGGTCACGCCATCTATGAGAAAAGTTAAAATACATATTTTCTTATTTTTGCACATTTTACCCCATAACTCTCGAACCGGAAGTCGGATCCAAATAATATTCTGGAATTTTGTATGGAACCTCAAGACCTTTCATTTGAATCTAAGTTTGTGAAAATCGATTCAGCCATCTCTGAGAAAAGTTAGTGCACTTATTTTCACAATTTTTTGCACATTTTACCCCATAATTCCGGAACCGGAAGTCGGATCCAAATAATATTCAGGAATTTTGTATGGGATCACAAGACCTTTCATTTGAATCTAAGTTTGTGAAAATCGGTTCAGCCATCTCCGAGAAAAGTTAGTGCAAAAAAACGTTACATACACACATACGCACATACACACACACACACACACACACACACACACACACACACACACACACACACACACATACACACACAGACATTTTGCGTACTCGACGAACTGAGTCGAATGGTATATGACACTCGGCCCTCCGGGCCTCGGTTCAAAAGTCGGTTTTCACAGTGATTGCATAACCTTTCTATATGAGAAAGGCAAAACATATTTTGTTTTCAAGGTCAATTGTGACAGATATTGTAAAAAAACTGAAAATTTTGACATAAAACTTCGTATAACTAAAAAAGTAAACATCCGATCCCAAAACCATTCAATAGCGTTCTGGGTGACGGGGAGACCTTTCATTTGCGACTAGTTTGATCAAAAACGGTCCAGCCATCTCTGAGATCTCGACCTCTTAGTTGACAACACACATACAGACATACACATACACACATACACGGACATTTGCTCAGTTCGTCGAGCTGAATCGATTGGTATATGACACTCGGCCCTCCGGGCCTCGGAAAAATTTTCTAAAGTTTGAGCGAATTCTATACCTATTTTTTATATTTATAAAAAAATGTAAAAAGGTGACTGCAATAAAACTAGCGCCATCTATGTGTTAGACCCGGGACTTTCAGCCCATGTGTTAATACCATGGTCGTATCGCTAGCTTAGAACCTTATACTTATCCAAATCTCCAACTCCGCGACACCTTCGGAAGAGAAGGACGAATCGTCGTCCTTCCGAAAATTGGGTAAAACATTTCCTCTCCTCCTTATCTTTCTCTGTGAACGATAGAGATGAAGGCGGCCGGCAATTATGGCAATCATCCTGTTGAGATGTTCAGTTTGAGTTGAAATGGTATCAATTCCCAATACTATTTTCTAAGCAACTACTAATTGTCATTATTCGGAGGAGAAGAATGTCAAACTACTAGGATAATTCGTTTGATATTTTATAATTTTTGTTAGGATGTGGATATCTACACATCGTGAAACTTGTGTTTGTTCGGTTCATATTTTGTATTTTTGTAAAAACAGAATGCGAAAGATTGAATGTATGACGGCCGTCTGTCCGGAGTTTTGCGAGATACGGAAAATAATCGTTTTATGCATCGTGTTATAAGTCCCATAGAAACTAGGAAATCCCGTAGAATATGAGACTATTATGCGTAGAACGGCAGCACATACTAACACGAAACACGAAAATTCCGACGCTTTCCAACGTTTCATAAAAAACATTTTGCAAGCACAATTGGTTCTGCTCAATAACGGAACGGTCTCTAATGCTAATGATTTATAGCGTACAGGATCATGCCATGGTTAGTGATACGATCCTATTGACACTAAGAATCCTTCCAGTCCTGGGCTAGACAAGTGGCTAGTAAGATCAGTAACCCTACGCATTGGACCGTCATCCCCGGGTTGTTATGTGATCTTAGCGATCGAATTTTTGTTGACAGATAAGTCCATTAAAATTGACGAAGCTTTTTGTTGAATACTTAATTTTTTTATTTTTTCAATAGCATTCAGATATATATATTCCAAAGAGAATTAGTTAACAATAATTTATAAGTTTCTTTTTTCTTTCATATGAAACACAGACAATTATCCAGTATCACGCAAGTGTACATAGCACATCGAACATAATCGTAAGCGACTGAATATTAACGATAGAAAATTTCACGCGATTGACAGTTTCCTTAGTAGATCGCTACCATCGTTTATTGACGGTCGACTCTCTTTATCATAACTTTTGTAATAAAACAGAGTAGAATGCGAAATTTAATGCGACTGGTAGCCGTTAGCATGTTTACACATACGACCTTAACAAATATCAGTTTGTGGAATGATTCAACTATTATCAACTGTTTGTGATTGATTGTTTCGCATGAATGTGAAGTTTTGTGATTCGCTCTCAACTGAGTAGGTATTAAGAGATATATAGAACTACAAGCTTAGCAATTAGGCAGATCATCTAGGCGTAGCAAAATTAAAAAAAAAGAAAATGTTTAACTATATTTTTTTTATCGCGAATAATCTAGTCAGTTTCGATATTGTGTATTTTTAGAAATGCGCTTATTCTAGACCTTCGTCGCTTTTTTTCCGTATGAAATGATGTGTAAAATTCGACTAAGTCAAAAAAAATATTCTCTCGAAAATTGCCTTATTATATGTCCATAAAGTACCCATTAAACAGAATTCAATTAGAGCTCATCTGTACACTATTACAATGCCTTATTCTACAATACATGCACACTTGACAAAAGATTTATTCGACCTAGAATTCTACAGACTTTGTTTTGATCTTGCTACAAATCCGAAGGATTTTTCACTATTCAATTCGACACATTTAAACATTCGGATTAATATCAGCAGTTGCTTGATATGTCCCTTCGTATTTCTATACTTGGAGCTCTATGCTATTCGAGGCGAAACAACGAATCAAATTTATGAACATTTTTTTCAAAGGAAAAATAATCAAGCTTTAGTACATAGCTTTGCTAGTATCGGTGTTGCTAATTGGAATCAAACGTATGTCCATAATACACTTTAGGATCATCTTCCTTAATAACAAATAGAAGAATAACAAAATGCATGCTCTGATTGCGAATAGGTAATGTCTGATTTTTTGCTGTACTCTAACCAGACGAATGACGAAGTTAAGAAATTCTAGCGTTGGCGTCGGCGAGATTGATGGACAGACGCAACGTGTTGGATAGCTTCCAGCTGCTGCTATTTTCGTCGTCGATGCTAATCGTGCTCGTCGTCGCGTTCAGTTCGTCTCAAGCAATTTCTTTAGCCACCGGTACGATTGCTTCCCAGTATTTCATTTGCTAAGCAAAAGAAAAAATGAGCAATGAATTAATGTTGATTTCTACCAACAACAAAATAAACAAGTACCTGTTGCTGGTGCGCCATCTGGTCTTCCAAATACTTTACAATGGTCAATTTGAAATCACGTGCACGATTCAGTTCGAAGCGTTCCATTTCCTTTTTAATTTCACTTGAAATATTGTCAAATTCCTTCTGGCAACGTTGCACCTTAGCTTCCCACTGAAATCAGATGAATTTCTACATATCCTTACACCATAAGGTATTTCCTAAACTTACCTCTTCAACTTCTTTCTGTGCCAGATCCAACTTATCTCTTCGTTCTTGGAGCTCCAACTTGGCTTTATTCTCACGCTTTTTGGTAAGTTGCATTTGGGCATGCTGCCAATTTTGAAACACCTTCACACGTTCGTGAAACACATCTTTTATTGCCCCAAACAGGCCGATGTAATCCTTGATCGTTTCCGACAGAATGAAACGATCCGAATTAGCTTGTTCGGAACGGAGAAGTTCAACTTTCTCCTCCACGTCGGCTAACTGAGAGAGCGCTTGCGAAAGTCCGGTATGTTCTTCACAGGTGCTTAACAAAGCTGCCGATTTAGCCACACCTCCGGTTAGAATGGCCAACTCACGGCGATGGGTTACGAGTGCCTTGATGGCTGAATGCAATTTTTGCATGTGGGCATCGATAGTCTCTACTTCGTTAATTTTATCATTGAACCAAGGGTCAGTTTCGTCCATTTTATATGTAATTTTATTGACCGTCTCACCGACTTTATTGAACAGTCTCATGACACCGGCTCCGCTGAGAGCGGCCGTGTTGACTGCACGCGGGAGCTCTTGATCGCTTTCCAAAAAATTTACAAAATCACTATCCTGACACAGATAAGGATGTTGGGCGACCCGATTAAGGAATCGTTCTAATGAGGCACGTCTATGCTCTACCCACTCCAGATTGACTATTGTTCCCGGTTCGTTTTGTGGTTGACTACCCATCTTTACCTTGGTTGATCCGATTAGGTTTTTCTTAGGCGCAGGCGGAATGATTCGCCCGAGCCGAAGGTACTTACTTACTAATAAATCATGTAAACCCAGGAAGTCGCTGAAGCGACGCAGCGTGTAAAATTGGCGCTTTTTGAACTTAAGTATGTTGGTTTTGGTTGATACTCTGCAAAAAAAAAAATGATACATTACTCAGAACAAATGTGCTTTAACCGGTTGCAACTTACTTGAACGCCAAATAGGAGCCTATACCATCACCGACTTTTTGCGGCTCGGATACCGATATTTCAATGAAAACGTCTCCTGATTCGGTGGTTGGAATATCTTCCAACACCGGGGAGAGTGGTTCCTGTAGAAAAAATTACATAAATGGAGAGGTTCAAGTGTTGTGAGTATGCTGAATAATATTTAAAATCAATGCCCTGTTAAGCTGATATACCGTTAAACTAATTTGATATTTTCCAAAACATATGAGGCAAGCTTAAGCTCTGAATTAGTAGAAACTCATAATCTTCAATAAGCCGTATAACTTGATCATTCATTTTACTCCAACAACGCCCATTCTGGTAAAGCTTATCGAGAAACCGACTGATAAGCATTATTTGAAAGAAACTCGAATATCAACATGTCAATGTTTTCTTTTTTAACGCGATGAATCATCTGTATCGAATACCCAGCGAATCACTATTCATACTTCAAAGGATAAATTAATCCAATTTATAAGATTGCCGCAAAAGTGGGACGAAGAAAGCTCGACATTATTGCATTCTGTTTCTGAATAGACCACTCCGGAAACAATACAATAATGTGGGTATAGGCATTACATTTTGATTGGCTAAAATTATTCCAACTACAAGAAAAATACTCAAACCTGAATGGCGGACTCGAAGATGTCGTTCTCATTCTCATCATCCGGAGAAGTGATATCTACATTGTCGAAAAGAGGAGGTTGTCCAGTTTGTTGCTCGTCGCCTGTTCCGTTGTTCTCCATTTTTTCACGTGCCACTTAAGCTAGATAGCAGTATTGAAACGCCTGTGAATGGTGAATACGCCAATTACGATTTTCGAGCTACGACATGCAATAAGCGATGGCGGAAAGAGAATTGAAATCTATTATGCAGTTTCTCTTTAATAACAATTCCAATAATAACAGGGAACTGAAATGTTATCACTACATAAAAATGTTGAAAGCCACTCTTCGTCAGCAAAATACAGTGGTTTGTGCTGATGCTGTCAGATAAGTGAAAAACGAGAACGGATTAACAAGACTAACAAGAGCAATGACAAATCAAACTTTTTGACAATCTAATAATCAAAGTTGCCAGATAGTTGTCATATGAATTTAGCACAACCTGCACGCTGCGTGAAAAATACATAATATTTTGTCAAGTCTAGTTATTAGAGTGCCTATAACATTATGATTTTTCATAGTGATACAAAGTTGCATGTTCAATGGAAATTCAGACGATACATCTACAATTTCAAAGTGGTTAAGTGAAATTCAGCTAATGAGTCAAGTTGTTTTTCGGTTCCTGTAAGTAGAGTGAAAACAGTTGTTTATTCGAAACAAAAATTTTTTGTCGGTATCCTTCCAAACAAACAAACGACAGTGGATCTTTCAAAAATATGTTAAAAATGTTGAAAAATGGACTTACTAATGTCACCTAGTTGACTTTTCACCTCAATATTACAAATAATCCGAAACGACAGCAAGTTGTATGATCTGTTATACGACTTTTTCTATTTGGCATAATTGAAGAACCTATATCATCAACTATTTATGGTTGAAAAGCACAAATAGAATCATGACTGCAAAACAATTTGAATCGATATTTTCGTGAGCTGTTGAAATTGATATGTTCTCGTTTCGCGAATATGAGCACTAACCTTGGAATATTTTCGACTTGAGTAAATCTTACAACAGGGTCAGACAAAACGTTCCAATTTTTAAATACACGTAATTGCAACTAAAATAAAAAAAAATATGTTCATTAGTGAATCATATTAACCCAATACACGCAATTATTTATTGTGTTCAGATTTTGTATTTACGTAGTAATTATTTGTTACAATATTTACATATGTTTAAAAAATTATCAAGGATTTCAAAAAATCATGGAGTACATGATTTTGTTGAATTAGATCCATTATTAATTGTTTTAAGAATCAAATGGCAATTAATGTATTATTTTCATACTAATAAGCATGCATGAAGGAGAATGTATTCAGAACCAACAAATCAAAGTTTTCGAATTGCAAATCGTCGTCGTTGAGTTTCTCTAAAAAAATGTCTACTTTACAGAGTAAACAGAAAAAAACATCTTTGAGTGTACAGACTATCATAGTAACAGACTGGCGAATACTTTCTATAAGGAGCCAAACAAACCGTCAAATTCCTATGCTCTAGCATAGGAATTTGACGGTTCGTTTGGCTTCCTAAGAAGTATTCGCTGGTTTGTTACTACGATAGTCTGTAGTTCAGTGGCCGGGGTAGCAGTTTGAGGAGGACGACAGCGGTTCGTTAATAAAAAAACATTTCTCATTAACGTTCCAAGCGGGCAAATGATCTGTCAAATCCAACAGAAAGCTTATACGGAACTACCAATGTTTAAATATTTCGAGTTATTGTAAACAT
The DNA here is from genome assembly GCF_030247185.1 of Malaya genurostris. NCBI lineage: Eukaryota > Metazoa > Arthropoda > Insecta > Diptera > Culicidae > Malaya > Malaya genurostris. The sequence goes on along the minus strand of NC_080571.1, from coordinate 246,930,310 downwards.
TACGGATGAAATGTCGTCACTCTACTACAGCGTGACTCTGCGAGACTCCTCTACGACTTGCGTGACTCTAAGATTGACTCTCGTTCTAAAATTAGTACTAATCAGTCAATGATATCAAAACAATAATAAAGAAACATTGGAAGCAAATTTCGTTAAATTTAAGAGAAATTTTACTAGTATTCGTTTTTTCTTGCTGTGTAAAAGATGTCAGAGAACCAAAAGAAGACAGGAAATATACTATCAAATATTAACCCGCCTTCAGAATTACCAAGTTTTATAACTGCAGTAGCACCTCCAGTAGACCAGCAGCCTTCCGTCGCTAGTGTTGATCAACAGAATGAAGAGTCTTCCAAAAAGGGAACTGAAACGGATCCGTTTATTCCGACCACTTTTAGCCCTGCGATTCCTGCTAACAAGGATACCAATTATAATGCACAAGGAGATCCCGAAGCAGCTGCAGTTAGCGGTAAGACTAGCCGAGATTTCGCTAGCATGGTGCTACATCCGGAACCGTTAGCTGAGGCCCTGAGTCCTATCACGCAGAGTGGTTCAGCCCTATTCGGTTGGATGAAAGGAGCTGTTAGCCAGAACGGTATTTTGCAGAAAGTGGCCGAAAAAGCCAAGAGTTCGGTGGATACGATTGTGACGACTTTAGATCCTCAAATGAAAGAGTATATTAGTAAGTGGGTGAGCATTTTGAAGTACCCGATATCACTTCCATGTACTTTTTAGACTCTGGAGGAGACACGGAAGTGATTGTTGCATCCGACAAAGACGACAAAGTTCGTCCGATAAGAGAAGCTTTTCAAACGGTTTTTGGTAAAGCAACTGTTATGTATGTTGTAAAAGGTAGCGCTTTTTATGTAATTAGTCTGATCATGCTATTTTTTTCAGTGGCCTTCCAACACAAGCAGCAGGAATTGCAGCGCAGCCTGTTGGATTTTCAGCTGGATTGAAGGGAGCTGAACATAGGATCAATTTTATTCGAGCGGAAAATCCTCGTGTGGATGACCATTTACCAGTAGTTGCCGTTGAGAATTTTTTGGTGGAGCTGTTTCCTGAGCAGTAAGTTCAAAATGTTAGGATATATTCTTGTTTTTTAACTGTACCCGTAATGATGCAGATGGTTTGATGCTGGAGTTATTGTGTTGTTCGACTACGCTAAGAATATTTTGCTTAAGACTGTAACTCAAATGACACCGATTCCATTACCTGTGATTGCATCCATTCAAGCAGACACATCAGACGATTATCAGCTGAAGGACACAGGTTTCGCTGTAACTGTCGGTAGTGTGATGGCGAAAAATTTGAATGTAAGTATTGGATTGGTGTGTTGTTTTCGATTACAGTCAAAGTTATAAATATATCGATTTTCATTTGATAGACAAACCATACAGAATGGCACAAAACATATACCTCGGTGAGCCGATCGGAAATGATTCTAAGTGCGGCCAAAACTATTGCTACCTTATACAAGCAAGCTGTGACGGAATATTTCGCGAGCACCTTCGGAACTTCGATAAGTTCAAGTGAATAAAGTTTACTACATGCCAGCGTTTCATCAGGGTGTAGATGTGGGCACTACTAGATGCTGGTTGCTAGTTCTCCTCGTAATGCGTTATATTGTGTGCATCGTGTAGCAGACGGCACAAGAATACACATTTAATAGTTACAGGCAAATAACGTTAATGTTTGTATATTATTCTTAGCTCAGTGTTATTTTGCAAAACGGCGTATTGATTTTACTGAATGATAATACTAATCTGAATTCGTTTAGTAAATAAATCCATCGTTATGCATCATAAGGCTGTACAAAATTACTTATTTAGAACTCCTTTGTATCTCAAAGTTGCATTAATATAGAGTATTTTTTGTCTTTTATTATTGTTAATCTTATTTCCGATTAATCGAAAAATATACGCAAATTAATCTTACTGGAATTTTAATTTACTGAAGCTGTTACAATTTTGGTTATGCCTATCACCCGTTTATCCATTTAATCAATTTGAAAAATTTTTTACCCAGTGACCCAAAAAATCGTTTTTTTAAACACGGTGGTCTGAAAATGCACGGAAAGATGTCAACTACCGAAAATACCGCTAGAATATCACTTTTGTCTAATGGAATGGAAACATTCTGGGAAGAAGTTGCGTAATAGCTTAGGTAAAGTGAGATTGCACGAAATGTAGACTCAAATAATGTTGTTCAGATATTGAACAATTTGCAGGTTCTATACTGTACAAGAATCAGTCCTATAATCCGAAAATTGAACGTCTAGAGACACGGATCAAAACCTACAAGCAGGTCAAACATGTCGATGTAAAATTTATAATAACATTGATCTGATGGTTTTTTTTGCTTTGTTTAGTGTGTATATGATAAGTTAGTGATTTGCTCAGTATAGGGTTCATTGTGTGGGGAAATACGCAATACTTAGTCTGAGTGGATTCTGCACATAAAGCGTCTGAAAGAATGATGTTTTCACTTACTGCTGATACATTAGATTTCCTTGGGCTATTTGCCACGTCCATTCGATCGATGTTTATAACATAAATAAATTTGATTCTGAGGCAAACATGTGCAACAATTATTCTCATAGAGATTCTGAAAATAAATCAATAACTTTGAAGCGAATTGTGAATTGATGAAACGTCAAATAATCTACGTGAGTTTTTGTGTGAGAATTTCGATTTTGAAAATGGCAAACAGTTAGTCTTCAAAGTGTAAGTAGTTTGAAAATTCGCGAGAAACTTGTTTTTATTACCATTTTTACAACAAAGCAAAATGAATTGCGATTTTGATTTAAATTTATATGTCAACTATGCCGGTTTTGTCACCCTTACAGAAACGCTCCCCTGATGCTATCGGTTACTGGTTGGTTTTCCAGTCAACTTCTATGATTTTTTCTGAAATAAATGTTTATTTTTTTATGGTACGAATCCTATTGATTTATATGAAAATCTTAGAAAATTTCCATGCGACTTCAACCAATATTTTAAATAACAATTCTATGGTATCTGAATGCAGGGGCGACGGAAGCTCTATTGGGAGTATACTGAACTCTACACCTGGAAAATGTCAGGGTGTGAAATGACACACCTGGAAATGCGTTTTTTTCACTTCCCTTTCTTCAAACTTATCCTCTTCCTCGACCTATCTACAACACTTTCTCATGATGAACTAATCACCGATCAGAAAACTCACTGCAGAAAAGTTCAGTACTGATTTTTGCAAACGCGATTCTCACTGAAACTGATTTCACATGGCAATAAATCAGTTGTGAAAAGTTCCCTAGCGAACTTTCTCCTCGATGATATTTAATAAAAAATTTCACACATTGAATATATTTGATACGGTTTCCGAGCAGAAAATTTTTAAGAAATGAATTTTCGACGAACATTCAAGCAGGACAAGATAGTCAGTTCGATTTGAGAAGTGAAACAGTTCGGTCGTAAGACTAACAGGTGAATCAATGTGTAACATTTTTTAAAAACATACTAATGAAATAAAGTACATAAGTCAATATCAATTCGAAATTAATTCGGCAATACCGTGGTGGTGAAGTAATATCATCAATAGAAACAGCAAGTGTTGTGATTAATAATAACAAAAAATATTAATAAAGAACCAATCAAAAAGGATGTCATTAAAAATATTAGCCAATTTAGCCAATAAGCAGAAGTAACAGGAGCGCAGGCTATCGCTACGCAAATTCAAACGCACCATTCAAACGCTGCCCCTGCGTAATGTGTTTTTATCATTTCTGACGTTTTTGTAATCAGGGATGGGAAAATCAAGATAAAAAATCGTCAATTCAAAATCACCGCCGAAGAAGATTGCTTTTGATTTTTTCCAATAAAGATCACAACTGATCTGATCTTTCCAATATCAGTTGATCAGTGATCTGTAAATAACATGGATCAAAATCACCTATTATCTTCCGTCGCCCAAAATCGGTTGTGGTTTAATTCCCAACTAATCAAAAGTTCGGATAAAAGGGACTGATTTGGCTCAAGCAGCTCTCAAAGTTAATCAATAGCATTCTAAGCAGCCTATTTTTTAAGTAATTATCCACACTTGAAAGTTCGCGCGACGCAGTGGAACGAACTTCTAAGCTGCTTCTAGAATACATTGTTCAGCTTCTATGCAGCGAAAAAGTTCACGCGGAACTTGTTCTGTACTTTCAAGTTGCTAAAAGTACCACGTGCACTCTTAAGCAGCGAGAAAGTTCACGCGGAACTTGTTCTGTACTTCAAACTGTCAAAAATTGTCACGTGTTTTCTTAAGCAGCTAGAAAGTTCATGCGGAACTTGATCTGTACTTTCAAGTTCTCAAAAGTTCCGTGTGTACTTTTAAGCAGCAAGAAAGTGGACTTTTTAAGTAATTGTGGAACTTCTGGTTGCTTGGGATTGATACCTCATCCATCATTTTATTCCCGAATTATACATAATGAACAATTTTCTCTGATTTGAACATCCTCACGCATAAAAATGCAGAAAATCATCAATTTATATACTCGTTTATCACTTCTTATCACCCGTAATTAGATTCCCGAAAAACACCCCCACGTATATAAATAGACTATCAATGCATAACTTCAGTTCAAGTAAAGACATCATATTAGCAAGATATCCAGCTCTCTCATTTCCCGAACAAATCATTGGCAGCATCCTTTTTTGCGAGCATGACGCCTTTAGGCGAGTCCGCATCGAATCTCGTAAATAGAAGTACATATAGGGGAGAGAAATGTCAAATTCGTGCGCGTCAAAATAGTAACACTGCGTACCCATAAAATTGATATGATATGTTTTTTTTATTTAAAAGATATTTTTATTCAGACCTATTTGCGTACAAGCTTTACGTGGCCGAATGAGCCGATTTTTTAAATAATTTTTTTTTGAGTTGGATCTCGTTGTCACCCTTTTTCTAGGGGGAGAGGAGCTTCCATTTCCCTCCTGCGAGGATTGAGGGGCACTTCGTTCGTGGTTCGTCTCGTCATCCATTGCCGCATCGATGGTATTGTTGTCGATTTCCGTCTTCTTTTCGTTGCTAGTTGCTGTAGATGCACCTTATTGTACATTCGTTGCAATTGCTGGTTGGTTGGAAGGTAAGTTGTTAACTGCAGCTGGTGTACTTGGTTCTATAGGGGATTATGATGGATTCGTTGAAGGGGATGCTTAATTTTTGTTGGGGGCTGTCACAGATGTACTGGGGTTGATTGGAGTTGGTGTGAAGGAAGCACCCTTGTCTTTTGGTGTAGTTGTCTCCTTGTCCAGTTTATCACATGGCTTACCGTAGTAAACAGCTTTTTGGCAATATTGATATGTGGCCATCTGATTGTTATAGGTAACAAGTGATTTGCACGGAATTCTTGTATCTTGATCGAAAATCACATAAGAAGGTATAGCCTTCTTCAAGTGTATGCGTTATAAACGTACACTATTTAGAATACCGGGGAAAAAATTCTTCAACTTTTCTTTTTCGATAAAGAGAATCTCTCCGTGTTGGGACATAGTTTTGCGAATATAAGAATCGGTGACGCTTGAGTGAAGATCATGCATACGCACTTCTATAGCTTAATGTTCTCGTGCTCCACATAGTGCACATTGTTATTGTCATTGTTATTGCGAATTGAATTGCATCCAACTCTTTATAAAACTGAATGTAAACGACATTATTCCTCTTATTGCATTGAAGTAAATGCACACGTTTAATGTTAAGATGCATTTACTCCTTAAGCAAACCTTCAAGTTCTCGTATCGAAGGTCGAATTTTGCACTGCCTGAAGTCAACAACAATTGTATTCTCTCGTGTCGGCGGTAGCTTTTGTTCGTTTGGTTTACTCATTTCGAGGTCGTTCTATTGTTCACTACACAATATTGTACTTGGTTTCTTCTGCCCCGAAGGTAAGCGGTTTTGTTTTATCGACAGACTTGGATGGGATGTGAAAGCGAACTGATATGATGTGTTGAATGTGATGCCGTGCGATGGCGTTGCTGAACTGATGATTGATTTTGCTCCAAGCTGATAGGGTCTGGTTCAAGCGTCTGGATGTGTCATCTCTCAATACTCATATTAAATATGCAAATTTCTATTGAGCATTTTATACTTGGTTAGACTTCTGCGAAAAAAATATTTGCACAGTCTGTTTCCCGCAGTACACACATACAAATAAGTCCAGTATATGAAAACTAGTGATACCTTATGCAGATTTATACCTGAATTTACAGATTTCTTATTAATGCCACGGATGTTTAAGGTTTGTACTTATTATCAAATGTTAAATGGACATTTTTTAAATTTACATCTTTAGAGCATTCAAATTTCATTTTTGCACGATAAAATGCGATATTGTCTCCACTGTCACTGCAACAATTTGATTGCACAAACTTTTTAAAACCTGCCTAAAAATTTAAGGAGCAAGACTCTTTGCAAGCGTATGAGTAATGCCAACAATGTGTGCGTAAAAACAAATTCCGGTGCTTCTTTTCCTGATTTTACTCAATAAATTTTCGATAAGGTATTACCAATCGGTTCATACTGCTTAAAATTGCAATTCAAGAAAAGCGAAAATCTTAGTCTAAAACTCTTCCGTTTTCCTTAAAACTGCTCGAGAAAAATTATTTCAGTTCAGCTTTTGTAACAGAAAATATATAGTTTTGTTTATTTTGTGTAGCGCAATCTAATACAAATGCATTGAAGCAGTGTTGCTAACTTTTCTATTAGGGAATTAAAATCTACATTCATAGAATGTAAGCAATTTTCCATCAAACGTTGGTGAAAAATTGATCAAAATTGATGTTTCATCCAAGATGTAAGGCTTAACATTCATTTGAGAATAAATTATTATGAAAAAAGATTGTTTGAATCTCAATCGTGCAATCCACTTTGATAAACTCGGTGCACAGCATATATGAATACACAGATCTATGGCATACATACAAAATAAAATGTACGTAATACACAAATTACCAACACAAGTTAACTTGGTTTACTCTTGATCTTTAACCTGATATTCCTGGTGTGTACAGCATTTAGCATTTGTACTAGTGTGTGAGCAAAAAGTCCCTGTCAAAATTTTTAGCTCAAGAGTCTAAAAATTCATAACATTGACAATCTCCTCTCTGTGATTGTGGCTGATCACCATCAACAATGCTTTTCGACCCCAATCACTTTCGATCAGATCAGTAACAATTTTGTTTGAACTGATCTTATTTTTTCATGATCATGATCTTACAAGAATCATAATCACATAGAGATCAGATCAGAGTTGTGATTACGATTATGATCAACGATCACTTGTTATGAAATTAGTAGTGATATTTTTATGTTCCAGATCTGTAATCTTGAAATCAGTAGAAATCTTAGATTACAGATGATTTTTAATTTTTGACATTATTCCCAGCCCTGTTTGTAACATATGTATACGAAAAGTGGAATTGAACTATAAAACTAGTTTTAACCTCAAAATTTAATTCTTATACCATCCAAGTAGAGATTTCAATGTGTGTAAGTAATTTAACGGTTGGTTTAAAAAAGCAATAATCAAGTAGCAATTCTAGTTGGTAAACGACTGGACAATGCGCAATTCAGGCCCCAATGTGGTTCTTAGCCTCTTGTCCAGTAACTCCTATCCCTACCTCCCCGCGGTGCCGGCTGGGGTACGAGCAACCATAGGAAAGATCGGGTAACCAACCCCGGTGGGACCTTGGTCGTATGCTGACAGGGAAGGGGGTCCTCTTTAGAGGATGTCGGAGCGTCTGTACTCCATGTTAGGAGCGGCTTCAAACAGCGTCTGTTCTGGTATCCAGCGGCTGAGTATGAAATGCTGTATCCCGTCCAGCTAAATCCAAGGTGGCAACCCCACCAACGGGATCGTCCTAGTGCTAGTTGGGACGTTAAACAGAGCAAGCACGATGATCCTCCGGTGAGACAGGGGGTTGGCGCAGGCCTAATAAGCCGCCCGTAAAACACCTATTACGAATGATACAGGAGAGAATACGACCCGGAACAATCGGCATAGACCCACGCAACGAAAAAAGGACTACGATTGGAAACTTGGAACATGGAACTGCAAGTCGCTAGGTTTCGCAGGCTGCGACAGGATAATATACGACGAACTAAATCCTCGCAGCTTCGACGTCGTAGCGCTGCAGGAGCTTTGTTGGATGGGACAGAAGGTGTGGAAAAGCGGGCATCGAGCGGCTACCTTCTACCAAAGCTGTGGCACAACGAACGAGCTGGGAACTGGCTTTATAGTGCTGGGCAAGATGCGTCAGCGAGTGATTGGGTGGCAGCCGATCAACGCTAGGATGTGTAAGTTGAGAATTAAAGGCCGTTTTTTCAATTACAGCATCATCAACGTGCACTGCCCACATGAAGGGAGACCCGAGGACGAGAAAGAAGCGTTCTACGTGCAGCTGGAACAAGCCTATGACGGCTGCCCACGCAGAGACGTAAAAATTGTCATCGGGGACATGAATGCCCAGGTAGGAATGGAGGCAATGTACCGACCGGTAATCGGGCCGAACAGCCTGCATGCCGCATCGAATAACAACGGCCAACGGTGTGTCAACTTTGCGGCCTCCCGAGGAATGGTAGTCAGAAGCACCTTCTTTCCCCGCAAGGATATCCACAAAGCCACCTGGAGATCACCTGACCAACAGACCGAAAACCAAATCGACCACGTTTTGATCGACGGAAAAATTTTCTCGGACATCAACAATGTTCGCACCTACCGCAGTGCGAATATAGATTCGGACCACTACTTGGTTGCTGTATGCATGCGCTCAAAACTTTCGACGGTGGCTACCCAACGTCGAAACCGAACGTCGCGGTTTAACATCGCGCGGCTCCGGGATACTGGAGTAGCCCAAGATTACGCGCAGCAGTTGGCAGTGGCACTACCAACGGAAGAGCAGCTTGGTGCAGCTACTCTTGAAGATGGCTGGAGAGACATCCGTTCTGCCATATGTAGCACTGCATCAGCAATGCTAGGTACGGCGGCTCCGAACGTGAGGAACGACTGGTTCGACGACGAATGTGAACAGTTAGTGGCCGAGAAGAATGCAGCTTGGGCGAGCAAGCTGCAACACCTGACGAGAGCAAACGAGGAGCGATACAGACAGGCGCGGAACAGACTAAACTCGGTATCCCGTAGAAAAAAGCGCGAACAGGAAGACCGAGATCGCGAAGCGATGGAACAGCTGTTCCGTGCTAATGACACAAGAAAGTTCTATGAGAAGGTGAACCGTTCGCGCAGAGGCCATGTGCCACAGGCCGATATGTGCAAGGACACCAACGGGGATCTTCTCACGAACGACTGTGAGGTGATCGAGAGGTGGCGGCAGTATTTCGACGAGCACCTCAATGGCGATGTGGCGGAATACGAAAGTAGCGGCACGGTAACGAACTTGGGAACGCGTGCGGAGGACGATAGACTGCCGGTCCCAGACCTCCAAGAAGTGGAGGAGGTGGTAAGCCGGTTGAAAAATAATAAGGCCGCTGGCCTTGACCAACTACCAAGCGAGCTACTAAAACACGGTGGTAATGCACTAGTGAAAGCACTGCACTGGGTCGTTACCAAGATCTGGGAGGACGAGATTTTACCGGAGGAATGGATGGAAGGAATCGTGTGTCCCATCTACAAAAAGGGCGATAAGCTGGATTGCTGCAATTACCGCGCGATAACTCTGCTGAACGCCGCCTACAAGGTACTCTCCCAAATATTATGCCGTCGACTTTCACCGATTGCAAACGAATTCGTGGGACAATATCAGGCAGGATTTATGGGCGAACGCGCTACCACGGACCAAGTGTTCGCCATCCGCCAGGTGTTGCAAAAGTGCAGCGAATACAATGTGCCCACACATCACTTATTCATCGATTTCAAATCAGCCTACGACACAATCGATCGAGAACAGCTATGGAAAATCATGCACGACTACGGATTCCCGGACAAACTGATACGATTGGTCAAGGCTACGATGGATCGAGTGATGTGCGTTGTTCGAGTATCGGGGATAAACTCGAGTCCCTTCGAAACTCGCAGAGGGCTACGGCAAGGTGATGGCCTTTCGTGGCTGCTATTCAACATTGCTTTGGAGGGTGTGATGAGAAGAGCGAGGATAGACACGAGTGGCACGATTTTCAGAAAGTTCGTCCAGCTACTTGGTTTCGCTGATGATATTGATATTATAGCACGCAACTTTGAGAAGATGGAAGATACGTACATCGGACTAAAAGCTGAGGCCAAGCGGATCGGATTAGACATCAATGTGTCAAAGACAAAGTACATGAAAGGCAGGGGCTCGAGAGAAGATAACGTCAGCCACCCATTACGAGTTCTGATTGGTGGTGATGAAATCGAAATGGTCGACGAGTTCGTGTACTTGGGCTCACTGGTGACTGCCGATAATGACACCAGCAGAGAAATTCAGAGACGCATATTGTCAGGAAATCGTGCTTACTTTGGACTGCGCAGGACGCTTCGATCGAGCAAAATTCGCCGTCGTACGAAGTTAACTATCTACAAAACGCTGATTAGACCGGTTATCCTCTACGGGCACGAGTCCTGGACAATGCTTGCGGAGGATCAACGCGCACTAGGTGTTTTTGAACGGAAGGTGTTGCGAACCATCTTCGGCGGAGTGCGGATGGAAGACGGTACGTGGAGAAGGCGAATGAACCATGAACTGCACCAGTTGCTGGGAGGACCAACCCTCGTCCAAACGGCCAAGGTCGGGCGGTTACGGTGGGCCGGGCATGTTGTTAGAATGTCGGAGAACAACCCGGTTAAAATGATCCTCGACAATGATCCGACCGGTATAAGAAGAAGAGGCGCACAGCGGGCAAGATGGATCGATCAAATTGAGGACGACCTGCGGACCCTTCGCAGCTACCGAGGCTGGCGGCGAACAGCAATGAACCGAGTTGAATGGAGACGCCTCCTGTATACAGCAGAGACCCGCGTGGTCTACGACTGAAAGAGTAAGTAAGTAAGTAGCAATTCTCCTGTAGAGGCGCCTCGAGCAGCCCAGCAGTTGCTTATGAGCTCTTGCGTTCGAGCTTCCATACAATGATAATTAATGAGTGCAAAGTCGTACTCAGTGGTGATTTTTAACGGATTTTCACTTGTATGTTTTACACAGCTTTTTTGAAATAAATTGGACTAGCTTGCATGTCTGTTCTCTGTGCTATGGCGTTAATAAATAGTTACATTTGTTACGCTGTAACTTTAAAGTTTCAATAAAAGTACTGTAAAGCAAACATAAATGGACTCTTTGAATTTATCGAATCACGAATTACAGTTTTTTCTGTCGGTACCATTTTACTTTTAGTCAGTTTTTACTATAAAATACTTAAAAAGGAGGAAACATACGTATTGTAATAATCCATGTACTTCGAAAAATATACTTGGTAGAATACACATAGAAGTCCACATTCACTCAACAAGAATAAGTGAATACTCTTTCATTGAGCGGAAATATAATAATATTTGAGACATTTCGATTTATAAATTGCTTCGAATCCATTGAACATATAACGCAATCCTAGTGAAAACCGCTGGGTACACTTCTTCGCATAATTCTCCGTAACTGTAGAATCCGATAACGTGTGGTGTCACTGAGGTAGATTGGTTTATTTCAATGTTGTCGGGACTTGCCCAGACGAGCTGGTCACCAGACCGGTAGCATGTATTATTGGCTCCCAGAAATGTGTCTTCAATGCATATCCGATCATTGGATATTCTGCTCACATAATCCCGTTGGCAATCAGTGTTATACATGGGGGCGACCTGCTGGTCGACGTTCGCGATATCACCTGTATCAGATGATGAATAAGTAGAAATTTTTTTTTAAATTAAAACTAAACCGTTTTCATTACATACCTACGTTGACTAATCGTAAATACAGCGGAGTGTGAGTAAGATTCGTCCAAATGCAAGCTGGGAACACGGTTGTACTTGGGGTGATGTCACGGCTCAGTTTGACTAAGGCAATGTCGTTCGCTTTGTCATCTGTACGATATTTTTGATGGACGATGGTTTTTTCAATCGGAATAGATTCATTACTTTTTAAAATAGCTCGTGATGGACCATTCGATACTACTGCTGCACAACTCGCAGATGTGACTGCCATCCGTTTGGAGATAAGTGATGCCAAACAACGGGACGAATCCTGGCCTATGAGTGTTACCTGTGAATAATAGAAATTGCTGATTTGAAACGTAAATGATGACTGCCGAAACCGTCTTACTATATGTGCGAATCCATTCGTATCTCTGATGTTGAAAAGGTTTGGATGATATTGTTTGTAAGTAGTTTGACAGGTATCAAGTTCGTTTTTTTGAACGCTGGACCCGGTTCTTCGAATGAATACCTGAGGACAGCAAATCACATTGGTAGACGAACAGAAGGTCACTCGTCGTTTAGCTTTGAAGTCATTCCAAACTTTAGGACACCTTTCATAGTGAGTACAAACTCCCGGTTCTTCTGTGTCGTCATAATCGTACTCACAGGAATCATTTTCTTTCAAATCGTGGTTAATAAATTGCACTGCAGCCTCGCCGTCTCGAGTGTTGGGAAGTAGAACAGTTTTTAGCCAATCCACGTGGCTGACGAGTCGTACTGCAACAGCTGCTTCCCCAAAGCCACAATCCCTACCGAATGCATTTAATCCATAAGCGTAATGGAAGTATCGGTCGTTTCGGTATATTTGGCGTTGTATTGGTGCTCCATAGAGCAGTCGACAGGTCTGGGGAATTATAAACAAACGATCTCCCACACAAAGATGCTCTGGGGCTAAACCACGTGAAAGGCGTGTATGGAATTCCTTCGGAATAGTGCAGTTTTGAGGCGAGTTTACACTTAATCTAGGTAGGAGATCAATATCCATCGGTTCTGCAAAAAAAAAACAATTTCAGATAAGGATTATATTGACTTTCAAAAATTTTATTCAAAACAAACTAAACGCATCATAGCTTCCGTATTGATAAAATTCGTTTATGTCGGTACGACCGATGCCAGGCACTTCGACCTGAGGATCGGGAATGTCTTGCGAATGCCAAATGCAGGCTGGCTTAACAGCGCGCGTGAAAATCGCTCGATATTTCAGCTTTAGAACGGCTATATTGTTATACAGTGAGTTTTCTCTGTATTGTGGATGTACGTGAATCTCTGAAATTTCGAAGTTCTCCTGATAAGCGTTGAAGACTACATGCGATGGTGGAACTCTATTAAAAAGTATTCATATAGTAAGCGTTTGGGTTTGTGCATTTCATTTTTATACCCGTAATGAGAAGTACATTCAGCTAATGTTAGCACGGTATCATCGTCAATTATCGTTCCACTACAATTCTCTCGGCGGATGTATCCATCCTTCCAGCCAATATCAACCTAAAAGAATAAAAAGAAGAGAATTCAACGGACAACAACGATCACTATTCGCAGTCAAGTGGAACAATAATGAATGTGGTTCAACTATCCTCTCTTCATGAGAAACAGGTTTTTTATTGTTCAATATTCAATAGAATATATACCTCTGATGTTCCAAATTAAACGAAAGAATAAAGATTCATTAAATATGAGAGTAATCGTAAGGCTTTCACAGGAAAATTTCTACATTTTAAAAATTACGAAAAAGGTAATTATTTTTCTAAATGCGATTGGTTTATGTTTAGTACAACCTAAAATCAGTATCACTCAGTATCAGTATCACTCTAAACTATGTTCAATCCCGATTCTTACAAAAACAAAAATAAATAAACGCGTCAGATTCGTGGAAGTTTAGAAGGGATAATGCGGGTTTAGCAAGTTTATGAAAGTTTGAGAGGGATCAGCAGGTTTATGATAGTTTGAGTTTACTAGTCGCAGATAGTCCCGAGTTTAGAATGATTTACCCCTTGAGTACATCTAAATGATATTGGTTTTATTTCTGGAATGTTTCTTTTAATTTTATTACAATTGAAACAGTTGTCAAAGTAACTAAAAATTAAGTTAAATTTCTGATAATGGAAGCGAGCCACCCAAACCAGATATTCAAACTCCCAATGATGAATAAAATTTTGAGTGAGCAGTTTGGTAAACTCTTGCAGATGTCGCCGTGATCGTCACTGTGCTAAACATTTGACCATCGCCTTTCATGCTGCCTATTTGGGTTCGAATTTTTTAAATTTTTGGATTGATAATTACTCCTCTCGAGGAATGTAAACTAGAAGATAGTGTTAGTCTGCGTCAGCTGTTTGATATGTAAATACAGGTCCAAGCAGTATCAGCTGACTTCGTATTTTTACTTATCCCATTTTCGGTGTCTATAGAAGTATCGATTTCTATTTTTGAAAATTGACAGTCCCACGACTAAAGGACCTAACAGCAAATGACAGTTTTCACGATTTACCGGATTGATTTTATTTTTGACGCCCTATTAGGCTCTCTGACAGCTCACACACAACCACAAATGCAAATGAGATTGGTTTGTTTTCATCAGGAAACGAATGCATTAAACACAGTTCAGACGATCAATCAACTTCGGTCGACGTCCAGATTGGTTTATTAATTTTATTTAGCCGAATATTGCTCAAGTATCCGACGTTAAAAAGTTCCGTGAACTTGACGTAGTGTCCTTTCATATGAATTGCTTACAATTAATGTTGTTGTCGAAATGTCGAATTTTGTGCCACAAAAATATTATTTGTGGGAGACCTCAATTGGACGTAGATCAGGTATCTCCGAAGATTCATGTTCCAGGGGACGAAATGCATCGAATTTGTCTCATATCATACCAGCATCCTCGGAGAATAGTGATCTGAAGCTAAATCCTGCTATTATGCTATTTTGAGTTTTCATTGTGCTACTCCAGAATCGCAAAAGGCGTTTTTTGAGGCATTTAGTACGATTGACGGTTGTGATGAAAATTTCACTCTATTTTCCACAAATGCAAATATCTTACCAAACGTGATTTTTTTCGGCAAATTTTAACATTTTTTTTATGTAACGATCAATTTGAATGTATCATTCCGTTCAAATCATCTTAGAACGGATCTTTGCAACAGTTTGCTGTCATTCATCTCGGTTTGATTTGAAGTTTTGAGTCTTGTACGCTTGTATGCCTCTGTTTTGTATTTCGATCGAATGCAAAAATCTCCATTCAGCATTTCGATTCGGAATTTTAAAATGAAAAAAAAAAAAGAATGAATGAATGAATTAATTAATTAATTAAAATGAATCGATTTGTGGAATTTATCCAATGTTTACAACTGCTGAGTCTTTTTTGTCATCATTTATTTATCTAAGATTGAATTATGGAACTGAATTCTAGAACTAAATTTGAAATCTGGGACAGGCTCAGAATTCAGTTGCAAAATTCTGGTCCGGCATCCAGATCAGGAATTCCGCTTTGGAATCATGGAACTGAACTCATTTTCAGAATCCAGGTTCCGAATTCTAGAACCAATTCTGATTCGGTTCCAATTCTAGAACTACTGAATTCCGAACCTTAATAAGGGAAATGGATTCTGTTCCAAAATCTAGCTTCTGAAACTTAATTCTGCAATGACTGAGTGGAAACATATATTATATTGGAGAAACCAAATGTATGAGAAACTCACAGAAAAGATGATTTTTTGGAAAAAGATACGCTCATAGACAGTACTCGAACCTGCGTTTTTATGCATTCCGTGCATACGCGCTACCATTTCGCCACCCTAAACCTTATGATAGACACAGTTCTAACACACGACTAGGTATGATAAAACGTACATCGAACATGGTCTAAATTTTAGCCGCCTTCCGACCGGTATCCCATATCCAAACATCAGCAGCAGCAAGTGATTATAAATATATTCTCCTATCCAGTGCTTGAGCGTAATAGTATATCAAAAATTTTAATATTGTAGAATTAGGGTTACCACGTCGATTACATCCTTCGTCTGGCAGCAATTTTTTTGGGAAAATATTGAATTTAGAAAAAGTTATTTATTTAACTTTCTTGCTTCACCAATCATGCCATACTTACATTGTAATATCTGATGCTGGAGGCATAACTGAGTGCTAAATACCTTATGATCAAAAATCGTTCTGCACCGATTAGAGAGATTGCTGTGTTGTTGGGCATCTCTTATGGATCAGTCGAACACATTTTAACTGATGTTTTGGGTTTGGAACGCGTCGCTTCTCGGCTGGTGCCAAAAAAGCTGAATTTCATTCAAAAACAGCGTCGTGTTGATGTGGCCAAAGAGATGATTTCCAACGCAGATAGTGACCCCACATTCATCGAATGCATCAAAACTGGTGATGAGGTGTGGATCTATGAATATGACGTCGAAACCGCACAACAATCGACCGAATGGCGCTTCGAAGGCGAGCCGTTGTTCTATATTTTCATCCATTAAAAAAATCGCCACACGAAAATTTTTCAACTTCTTTGTATAGACGTCAAACAAAAACTAATCGTACGATATGCGTCAAAATTTGACAGAATGTGTATAAAAGTGTTGCCAACGTTGAGAGAATCAAAGTTTACCGATTGGACAAGCGCGGGAATTTTAAAATGAAAATTCCGGTTCTTTTTTGATCATAGGGTATGTGCTTCGTGACTCAGTTGATTAACTGGCGTTCTTTGTGATCTAATGTTTCTCGGTTCAAGTCGAGCAGTTGGTATCGATCTTTTGTATATTTCACACGATTTCAAGCTATGTAAGTCTCAAATCACACAATATTACATGTTCTTGAAAATAAATTTGTAAGATGTAAAATCACAAGATTTTTTCGAACTGTGTTTTGATAATCTAATTCTTGAAAGGTAATCTCTGATTTTGACTGTTCCTAAAATTTATATTTACCTTGTGGTTGAGATCGCCTCCTGCCATTCGCATGTGCGCCTTACTGGAGTCATAGGTAGTGTAATCTTCTGTTTTGCTGACTATAACATCATCCTCATACTCCCGTAGATTAACATAGCGAAGAGCGCAGCTAATTGGCTCAAGACTCCAATCTAAATGACAATCGAATCAACTTAGGAAATATATTATTAGTTCGATTCTCACAGCGAACATGGTTCTCCTTGCTTTGAATTGTTTCCAGAATCCATTGGTAATAGGACGAAACCCGCGTGTACACTCCGGGTGTGGATATTCCGCATGCTACACCGAATGAAGTTATGCCAACGATAAACGGTGAAATTTTTCCATTGTGCAGTAATTTCATTTGAAGTGGTCCACCGGAATCGCCCTGAAATTGAAATACTGCTTGAGCAGCTGCAACTCGCGGAATTATGCCAGTACCGGACAAGTATCCATTCGTTCGTCTCCTGCGCATATCTGGGTAGCCCTGAGACCGTCGCGCAGTTTGCGGTTGGCGCTAGAATAATACTCACTACACTTTTCATTCGTTATTGGTTTCAATGTAACTTTTAGCAGCGATGGAGTGCGTTCCAATGCTTCAAGAATCAATTTGCGTATAAATGTCGGGAGATGCCATTAGAAGATGAACTTGTCTTACCAAAACCGGTGTCACCCCACCCAGTAGCTTCCATCGTAGGGAATCGCACGTCTTCATCGATCCAAAGGCAAGCCGGCGCAACGGTATCGTGCAAGCTGAAAGTAGTGAACCCAATTCCTTTAGTTGATTTTTCTATACTCTCAGGTTCAGAGATTAGCACAATTAATGTTAGTGTGAATCTGACGTAGCGGTCTTAGCTACACGAAAGGTGTCGGTTTTTTTTAAATACCCATTCACCTCGCATAATCCTACTTTGTGCGTAACTGGTTTTTGAATCGAACTTTATTTTCATTATTACCATGTGACATATTTGGGCATTCTGAAGTCTGAAGGTGTTAACTGGTACGACATTTGTAGTTATACTGATCCATTAGTCGACTTTACACTTTCAACCATTCAAATACATTGAACAGACTTAGCAGATGTTACTATGCCCAAGAAATTTCAATTGAGGGGGATAAAGTTCGGTACGATTACACTACTTACGTCACGTTTTTGTCCAGCCTCAGTAGTGCAATGTCGTCGTAGGAAAAAGCAAACTTGTATTGAGGATGTCTGATCACTTCCACAATCCTGAGCTGTTGAGCATACTTATCATCCTTGTCACTGAATAAATTGATATCTCCGAAGCGTGCCACATCCGGAGCGGATCCACTGGAAACAAATTGGAATTGTTATTTCTCTGCATAGTAAATCGGGATTAGTCCATGGGGAAGCTTACTTATCCTGCGTGCAGTGAGCTGCTGTTAAAACGTAATTCTCCAGGATCAAAGATCCTCCACATTTCCAGTCAACACTGCCATCCGATTGAGTCCAACCGATGGCAGCCATATGTGCGAATTCCCTTAGATATGCCGGTTTTCCGAATGCAGGTGCAACGAGATTCCGATCGCCATACTTGTAATATCGCAGGTGGCAATCTACAAGATCATAGATGTAAGAACTTTAACCAGTATATTTTGTTTGTTTCATCTCACCGTCCAATGAAAGCCTTTCATTAGGAAACATAGCCGAGTGTACATCCTCTTTAAACGGACTAATAGGTCGCAGACTACCGTGAACTGCAATTTCAAGAAAAACTTCAATGTGCTTTTTCTGTATTTTCTTCAAATTTACCTTTATAAATCAACAGAACACAAAAAATTAAACTGATTCTGATGTAGTTCGTTCGTAGATCCATGTCGTTACGAGTTTCAACACAATCGCGGTTACTTGTTTCCACTTCTGTTTCAAGCAGTGCTTTGATCGATAATGCGCGATCTTTGGAGGCTAGCTTCTCTCTCTCTCTCTCTCTCTCTCTCTCTCTCTCTCCATCTCTTTAATTCTCATATCAGCCACCCTGACGGCAACCATGGTAAAGCAGATGCACAAACCGGCTTTCTTCCCCGATATTGAGATGATCGCTGCATAGCTTCACAAAATAATCGATAAGATTCTGAAGTTTTAGTTTGAAATGTTAGTAAATCAACTGAAATTACCTCCGTTTACGCTTTGTAGCAAGGTTGTACTGTGAAGTTTGAAGAAACTGAAGGTCATGTTCATAATTGGAATGTAGTACCAAGGTTCTGTTTTACGGTAGTTTAAGTGTCTTGATATTTCTATCAGCATGCGATGAACTGGTTTGTGTTGGAAGAGAATAATGTATAAATTAGTTAGTGTATTGTTTTCGTAGCTTGCATGAATGAATGAATGATTGTGAGTCCCATTCAACCGGTTTCATACGTACTACTTCATTTGTTGATACATTTTTATACTGTTGCACTACGGGTTTTCCAAGTGGTTGCTTTTCGTGTGATGTTTTGAAGGAGAATAGTAGGGTGGAGGGCTAGGTTATGGACCGGGTATCTTTGAAAGGTTGTTTTTGTTCATGGGCCAGTTTTTCTGCTAACACAGAAGTTTACTGTCAAATTACTTGTGACAGCTGCCGACGTGGTATTGACAATTGATCTCGAATATTTTTTTTTATTGTTTCAAAAGTTCTTTCCAAGTGGTTGAATTTGTACCGAAAAGGTAAGTGTTATGCATATTTGTTCTGTGTTTTATATTATATATTTCGATTCAGTATTGGTCTATGCCGTATTGAGATTGTAAGTATTTGGTTTTTAACTTTACACAAAATTGTGTCATGGCTGGTTTGTGAACCATGCTAGAATTGTATCAGAACTGTCAAATATCATTAGATATCTTGAACTCAAGAAATTTTCATCAATTTTACTCTATTTGTATGACTTTATATGTAGTATGAACTAGCTCATTGTGATTGAACGGTTGTGTGACTTGAACTAGTGAAATTGAAGTGGATGCTGATCTCGACGAAGACGAATAACGACGAATGACCAAACAAAGAGAACAGGATTTTTTTGGGTTCAAAATTAACTTTATTCATCAACGTAATCTCCATCAAGAGCAACGCAATCATTCCAGCGCCGCTCTGAAATTTCAATACCACTTTTGTAGAACGATTTATCTTTTGTTTCAAAATAACACATGGATCAATAAGTCCCGAGACTAAAGCAGAGATGGCGCTAGTAGTAAACCAGTAATCACGTCTTTCTAGAGTACTAACCTTTGCTTGAAACGGGTCAAAATTTTAAGTCAATCCGACCAGAAACAGCTGAGTTATCGAGGTTGGAGTAAAGTCATTTTGTAGTTTGTTTAAAAAATAAAAAATCCGAGTTTCGTGTTTTGATAAAACATTGTTTTTTAATGGGTAAAAACACCGTGCAAGCGAAACAATGGATTGAAAAATGTTATCCGAACTCTTGTCCATCAAAAGTAACGATTTGTCGGTGGTTCGCCGAGTTTAAACGTGGTCGTACCGACACAAATGACGCGGAACGCTCGGGTAGACCTGTGGAAGCCGTTACACCGGAAAATGTGAGTGAAGTGGCAAAAATTATAATGAAAGATCGTAAAGTGAAGCTCTGTGAGATTGCTGAGATGACACAGATATCATATGGAAGTGTATTTACTATCCTTCATGGAAAATTGAGCATGAAAAGATTTTTTCCAAGTGGGTGCCGCGATTGCTTTCGATGGAACAAAAACAGCCTGCCACAAGTCGATGAAAACAATGGCGAAATTGAACGAATTGGGCTTTGATCTGCTTCCCCACCCCTCATACTCGCCAGATTTAGCCCCAGTGACTACTGGCTTTTTGCTGATCTTAAAAAAATGCTCCAGGGAAAAAGATTTGGCTCAAATGAGGAGGTCATCGCTGAAACTGAAGCTTATTTTGAAGCGAAAGATAAATTTTTTTATAAACATGGTATTGAGAAATTGGAAAAACGTTGGAACCATTGTATCACACTAAAAGGTGATTATGTTGATGAATAAAAAAAAATTTTGCAAAAAAAATGTTGTTTCCATTGTTAATCTCGGGACTTATTGATCCATGTGTTAGGCCTCAGTTACGGCGATAATCTCTTCATTCGTGCGAAATTTCTTACCAACGAGCATTTTGTCAGCTTTGCGAATAGCTAGTAGTTGCTGGGAGCCAAATCTGGCGGAAACGATGGATTTGGAAGCAAGTCGAAGATCAATTCATGTAGTTTTGACAATTTTTTGATTGACTTGTGACACGGTGCGTTGTCTTGATGAAACAAATTTTTTTTCTTTGTCATATGCGGTCGATTTTTGCAATTTCAGCCTTCAAATGCTCCAATGACGCTATATAATATTCACCGTTAATGGTATTTCCTTTCTCAATATAGTCGATAAATATTACACCACGCACATCCCAAAATACCGAGGTTACCGATTGTTGTGCTTTCAGATGCTTTCGTCAGTTGCTGTCCACTCAGATGACGACCGTTTTGATTCCGGAGTGAAGTGATGAATCCATGTTTCATCCATTGTCACATATCGACGCAAAAAATCCGGTTTTTACGTTTAAACATGGCCAAACACTGCTCAGAATCATCAACACGTTCTCATCGTCAGCTAACTCACGCAACTTCACTTCTCGATCATTCAAAACGATTTTGTGGATTTTTGTTTATGTTTTCTGGTGTTACCGCTTTATTTGGACGACCACTGGTAAATAACAAATAGTCAGCATTTTCCTTCCATGTCAAAAACTTATTATTATATATATATATATATATATATATATATATATATATATATATATATATATATATATATATATATATATATATATATATATATATATATATATATATATATATATATATATATATATATATATATATATATATATATATATATATATATATATATATATATATTTTAGTCGTTGTCCGTGACATTGTCTGATTCGGTATCCACATTTTGTCAAGCTTTGAATAAAACACCTTTGAGACTGACGTATCAATCAATAATATCTGACGTATCAATTAATTAGATAGGGCTCTACCCAATCTAGAGTAGACCACCCTTTTGTGCAACTGAATAGCGGTTAGTAGGGTTGCTGCCAGAGTGCAAGCGTCACGCGAAGCGTCAAGGCGCACGTGCGAGCTAGTTTTTTTTATCAAAGTAAATCTGTTAGTGTGAACGCGTGCCGTAACGGTAAATCGCATTGGATTGCTTTGTTTTGCTTCGCGTTCTCCAATCACTGTAGCTGTATTCTACGGTCAATATTTTTGGTAATGAATTAATACAATTTTCCAACAACAATTTTATTTCGCCGGTAGTTTTTTTGTATTTCATTTTTTGAAAATGTGATGTATGAGACACTTGGAGGGCTCAATTAAGACCATCATTTTGCTATTCATACATTCATTATTTAAAAAAAATCAATACTTATTTAAATGAATTATAAATGTAATACTCTCTCAGATTTTCCTTCAAACTTTTATTATTTTATGACTTTTCTGAAACTGTATAGGATTAATTTTAATCGATCTGGCATCATCGATATTTGAGGATTACCTAGTGTTTTATGAAAAAACAATCATAACATTTTAGTGGGTTCATTTCAAAGCTAATATTGATTAATTGATCAAGTTCGAAGATCAAATAGCGGACTCTTTCAGATCCATCGATATAATGGTATAGGTGATGTAACCGACAAAACGCATTTTTCTTTACAGTTCTAAATTTTTGGTTCTTGGTAAACTCGTTTCACCGAAATTAGGCTCGTTTAAAAGCTACTGTTGGGCCATTCATCTCATTTCAATATCAAATGGTCAAATCAAATATCTTTTGGTTTCAGCGATATAATGGTATAAGTCAGCAAAACGCTTGTTTTTCCTCCGTCCAGTTCCAAACTTCAATAGATTTCATCAAATTTAGGTTCGTTTGAAAGTTACAATTCATTCATTGACCATATTCGATGATAAAATGGCTGTTACTTCTGGTTCCGGAAATCTAATGATAAGAATGACGTAACCGACAAGTCGCACTTTTTCGATCCGCATTTTATTATATTTTATTTTTTTATTACTAATACTTTCGGTTCCATGAATGTTACCAAATAAGCGACGTGAGCGTTGTAGTTAGCTTATGTAAATTATTCAAATCATTCTGAATGGACCCAAATGATTCTAGTAAAATTAGTGTCAATGAAAAAAAAAATGTTCTAATTACACTATTTGAGTGGCACAAGAAAGGCAGTATCACACCACTAGGTGGAATAAGAAGTGGGTTTTTTCCTCAATATTTCCGGTTTTCGGTTTCCCATCACGCTATGCCCGTTTCTCTAAATCAGGTTTGTCGATTTGATATAGAGATAAACTTAGAGGTTCAGATGAATGGTCTGGTGATCCCATATATAATTAGTGAATTATATCCGGATCTGATGATGTGTTATTGAAGAAAAGCTGTCTTTCAGAACGACGATGCTTATTCAAAATTCCGCTCAAAACATTTCCATTTTATAGGTTATGAAAAATCACGCCAAAACAAACTTCTCTGTTTCTATTCAGATAATAGTTTTTTGAAGAACCTTCCTGTACCTTTTTGAGAATATGAGTGATATAAGAAAAGTATCATTACATTTTTTATTCCAGTGGCCGTATGTCAATTTGTCCGAGTGACGAGACCAATTCGACTCAAGATTAATTTTCTGTAAGGGAGAACGTATTTGTTGCATGAACTTTCTTAAGGGACGGGTAGGGTCTAACACTTTTGAAAAATCATCATTTATTATTTTCTTTATATTTTCTTATAGTAAAACATTTTAGGAATATTCAAGCCTATTGGAACGAAACTCTGGAAGTTATGAACCTTTATCTATGGCTATCTCATTCTGCGAAGAAGCAAGAGCTCGGCGCACAGACAATAAATTTCTCCTTCGATTGACTTCAAAACTTGACAAAACATTCTTGAAATGTTTCATTATAATAAATTATAAAAGAAAAAATATGATTTTTTGAAAGTGTTAGGTCCTACGGGCTCCCTGGAGTAATAGATTGTTTCCATTGATTTTATAGACAAAAAACTTTAAACGCGTTTTTCTCGAAAGCAGGTTTTGAAAGTCCGTGTCCTTCGTCATTCAAAAACTACTGTACCATTTTTTTTCAAATTTTGCACACACTTTCTACATATAAAAAACCATACCCCAACGTTTTCCTTTTCGTTGTTTGTTACTTTGGGGAGGTTTAACAGCTACAAAATTGCGGATTTTTTTTTGTGAAATATCGTTGTTTTCAATTTGAACAACCACCAAAAATTTAAAAAATTAAAAAAAAATTAAACAGAAACGTTGGGGTCTAGAAAAACTTCTACTCTAACTATGCTGCGTTCATTTGTTCACTTCTGATTAGTCTGCGCTGAGATACAGTGGATACCGCAAATCATGATTTTTAAGAAGCGTTTTCAAAAATACCTCTTCACCGACTTATTTCTCAATATTTTTCCACGAAAAACTTACAAAATGTTGTTCGAATTGTTGAATTCGTTCAGTTTCATTGAAAACGGATGTTGAAATTTTGATGTGAAATCTGATGACTTGTTACCCATTTCTGGAATTGCTCATAAGCCTGTGATTTTATATTTTTTTAAATGTGTTGCCATTGCCATAGCGATTCGAAACTTGAACACACTACCCAGTTTTGTACGGCTAAATTGAAAGCTATGTATGTTTAGTTTTCCAATCAATTCTTTTAACAAAGCGTTTCTCTAGTTGCTTCCGCACTTCTCTTGCACAAACACGTCTATTTATTTCAGCCGAGACTTATGCAGAACGGAGTGATTGCCGCATGTTTCCATATTGATTTGAATAATTGCGTTGTTTTCAGTTCTGACAATGGATGATTGGAATTTATTTTCCAAGTTTTGTTCAATCAATGACTCTACCTTTGAAAATGTATGCGGAGCATTCGTTGACGTAGACCGTTTGATTTTTTTGTTTGTTCAATATTCTTTCTCAGGATAAATGTATTCTCATTGGACTTAATGCTATCCCTAAAATTCTATGAAAAACTTGAGCCCTCACCCACTTTCATCCACTCTTTATTCAAATCTTCGTTGTTTCTCAAGACTTCCGTAATCGCTTAGAATTTTTCTTCTGAGGAAAATGTTTGTGAGTTTGCCGGATTTGCTTCCTTCGGCACACAAATCATCGGTTTCGTATCATTTTACCACCGGTTTCGCGTAATGACACGCTGCCTAATCCAGTCTAAACAGAGTGTCAATTTCGTTGGACCAGAGGTACTCCTGGATGCATTCTTCCTTGCGATATCAACAGATCGCTTGCCATACCAAATATTTCTTGCCAAAAGCTTCGTCTCATTATCTATTACAATGCATTCACTCGCGGTACAACTTTCCGCCGGGGTTTGTCTAGCGTATTATTTTCATAGGTTCAGTTAGACGCCTTTCTTATCTTGAAGATGTAATATCCGATCCGCTTCAATTTCTGTTTGACAAATCAGGCGGAAAAATTGAGCTTATTGGTTGTACCGTGTCGAGGTTGCGCTTGAAGTAATCAAACACCATCCCTGTGTTCAGGGGTTGCATTTCTTCGTCGCTGGGTCTTTTGAGTCTCTTTGAGCGATTTTACCACGCGGAACATGGTCGAATTGTCGATTTCCAGATGTTCAGTGGCTTGGATTTTCCATGACAGCGACCATAGGTTTTTGTCGAAGCTTTTTTTGTTGACATGACACTACTTGACAAATTCAGACGGAATTCCGCAGATGTAAATACTACCCTCTGAATTTGTTTTACTTTAAAGTTCTTTAATTATTAGTAAAGCAATAAAAATAATATACATACAAAAGAAAGTGTTGTATGTATGTATGATCCTGTATACCTCCACAACTAAAACGGAAATCTAAATAACTTTCAGTTGGGTACAAATTAGTACGAGAATCTTTAATTCGTCAGACAGCAAATACTCTCTTCTAGAGTTGACCTGACTGTGACTGTAATTACTAGTTTCGTGTAACAATCTCAGAATGGTTTCACGATTCAAACTAAAAGCAGCTAGGCAACAGCAAAAAAGCAGATAAATTTTACCCTACTGAAATTCGCTGCCGGTCGGAAGTTCCCTGACCTCTGGGATGCACTTGTTCCTTCGGTCATATCGTGCCGTATGATAGTAAAAATTACCCTTGTTTACGATCAGCATTCGCTGCCCTTAAAAACCCATTTGGATGCTTGTCAAATCAATAAACATTCATGCTTTATTGCAGCTGGAATGCGCCGCATGCAATTTCCCAACGAGATAGTGGATGATTGTATAGGGTTGGGTTTGAACGGTCGGTCGGTCAGTCGGACGTTGCGCATGTTGAATGAACAGAAAAACAGTGTATCGATGTAGCAGACGGCTTTCTCTGGTGCAGAACGTTGCTTTTAGTGATTGTATAAATTTCGGCATTTCGGTGTAATGAATGAAAAAACTTGAAAGAGTTTTAAAAAGTTAATTCTAGTATATGACTTACTTCTGGAACGGGGCTGCAGTGTAAGGCTGAATACTTTGACCTTCTGATATCTATTTAGCTACCTGTTTTTATTTCTACGATGAAATACATCAAGAAATGGTTTCTTCATAACTTCAGCGAGTAATGAAAATTAAATGGATTGTAACTTAAGCAGTATTGTTGTCTTGAGTGGTCGGTGAGAAGTCCGTGCAGAAGTAAATTGGAAACGTTTTCCTTGCACAGAAAAAGACTTTGCAGGACTAGAGTGAAAGATAAGTTCAATGGTTTCTGTCTCTATTGAATTCAGGGCGATAAAAAGTATCGCCCGTTTGAATTAGAAACTCGAGTGCTGAAGTGTTTATGTTGGTGATGTATTTGTCCAGGGCTCGCAACATCATTTTCCCCCTAAACGTTTTAAACGCAAAACAGTTTCACATTCTGCGGACATGGCGGACTCTTTTTTAAACTTTCGACCCTTTTTGCCTAATAAAAGGTTATTGAATTGCATGGAAAACCGACATTCGAACGAATCCTCGGAGACCTATAGTGTTATATACGACGAGATCGGAGAATTTATGTGTGAACGTGTATATGTTTGTGTGCGCACTTGCCAACGAATTACCTCTCAATTTTCTCGAAGATGGCTGAACCGATTTCAACAAACTCGTTAGAAAATTACTATTGATCAAGTTCGAAGATGAAATGACTGTTATTTATGATTCTGGATATTTATATTTGCGCTCTATTTCTTACCGCTCAATTTTCTCGAAGATGGCTGAGCCAATTTCAACAAATATAGGCTTGGTTGGAAACTGCTATTGATTCATTGAACAGGTTTGAAGATCAGATGACTGTTACTTAGGGTTCTGTAAACGTCAAAACTCATTACCGCGCAAGTTCCGGAGATATAATCGTACAAGTGACGTAATCGACATTGTTTTTACATCCGCATCATAATTGTTTTTTTTACAAGGTGAAATGCATTTATGCACGGAATGAGGGACTCTCCACAGGACTACCCGACTGTTGATTGGAACTACCCACTAAAACACCTTGGATCTCCAACCCTACCTCCCCGGTACCACCGCTAGGTATTACTTCGGGGTGGAAGGCTATTGGTGATCACAGCACCCTCCCCAGGTTTATGCAGAATGGGGATCAGCATCCTGCTCTCGAGGGATCGACCAGTTGGATGACGAGGTCGGTTCAGTGATGCCGGTAGGAGGGTAGCTTCCGGTTTACTGGCGCCTCGACGACCCAGAACTGATGCTACGTCGCGGAACTACTCGACTAGTCTCCGCCAAAAGATCTAGTCTACACCGACGGAGGGTTCCCCGACGAGGGAAGTCCTCCCGAACCGACGCACAGTGGTTCGAATCAATAAAAACGTGGACATAAATCAGTAGCTGCCAAACCGTTCTTTTAATGCATATAGTTGCTTTGAAGAAATTATTTACAAATATATACCGCGTAATTTAATCATATCATATCATGGCCTACTTTGACAAAAAATGTAACCATAACTTTTTTATCTGAAGAGATAGAAATTTTTTTTCTACAAAGTTTTAGAACTATTAAAAATAATTTACTTTGTCAAATATACCAAAAGTCTAGGTCGCACCGTTTCGGATATACAAAGCGTTTTATGGCAACCCCCTTAAAATCAGTTTTTTATTCATAAATTGTTTCGAGTTATTTTGTTATGCATACTTTGTTTGGAATAATTGTAGAATTTATAAAATCGCATATTTTTGTTGAATATAGTGCATAGGTTTGTTCTTTCCTGGCAAAGTTATGCAACATTTTACCTTTTTTACCTAGGATAAAACCTTGCACCGAAGCGAAATATGCAACTTTATGCAGCTGATTTTTACAAAATTTGTAGGAAAAGATGTGCCCAATATCATAAAAAAAAATCTAAGTGGAACTCGGTGGAACTTTTTTTTAGGTCTTTTCAAAGTTAGTTTTAATTACTGAATTATGGCAACCCCCTTAAAACTAGTTTTCTAGTCATAACTTGTTTCGTGTTATTTTTTATGCATACTTCGTTTGGAATAATTGTAGAAAATATAGAATTTCATAATTTTGTAGAAGCTAATGCATAAGTTTATTCTTTTCTGGAAAATTTATGCTTAATTTTACCTTTTTTACCTAGGAAACCTTGTGCTGAAGCGAAATATGCAGCTTAATGCAGCAAACTTAAATAATACTTATAGGAGAACATGTACCTTATCCAATTTATTTTCCAATGAGTATATCTTGAGTACCCTTCGTGTGACTCATTTTCACTATGGTCATGCTGAAACCATGAATGGTTAAGAAACAGAGGGCGTCACGCGTCTGCTATTTCTGTAACTCACTTTTGCAGTGAGCGTCGCCCGATCAACATCTCGTCTTAAAAATCGTGTTGCTTCGCGATAACTCAATTTATTTACACGTTTAAACATGAAATCTCTTCGTAAAGGCTTGTACTTTAACAATACTTTATCATATTTTGTCTAGAAAACATTTTTCCATTTTTTAAATATGTGTTGAAGTTTTGATAATTTTTCGGATTTTCAATAATTAAAACTAAATTTGAAAAGGCCTAAAATTGCATCTAGTTCCACTTAGATTTATTCTAATATTGTCAATTGTAAAAAGTAACAAAATAAAAATCGCAACAATTTGCTTAAGTTGCGCGTGCAAGCATGAACTTGTTTATACGTGTTTACGCGCGTCCAGACTGGTAGTCGGAAATAGGATAGAAATATCTTTCATATATTTGCATACGTGCATAGCATGTATAGTAATAATTCATGGGGTATTACACACAAAGCTCTTTTCCAACAGCCTGTAAAATATAACAAAGATACAAAAATTCGTCCAAAGCATGAATGTACGGTTTTTTCTTAGGTTTCAAATAAGCGATTCCATAAAACAACCTTTATAGTTTATTGAATGAAAATAGTTAAAAATTAATAAACAAATAAAAAAAATCCAAACTTGGGCACTCCTAGTAGCGTCTGACCCACTGATTTTGAATATTTATAACTATCCTATCAAAACTAGAAAGAAATTGTCACTGGAAGCAATTGATATGCTAGAACTTACAACAGAACAAGAAATTAGCGATACGGAAAACTCGGACGATAGCGTGACTGATGCTTATTGATCGAATGCAATGCGACTAAGTGACATATTGTAATGATTTATTAGGTAACATTAACTACCTAGTTGATTGATTAGGTTGTGAAAAGTGTTGGGAAAAGTTACTCATTTAAATGCTAACTTTGTAGTAGATACTTAGGTAATAGAGATAAATTCTACGTAGGTAAATCCAAAAAAACTGTTTTTAAAATAAAGCAAATATCTCAAAAAAGTTTTTTTTTTACATTATTCATATCTTCAGCAAAAATACTTGAAATGTTTTTTTCTTTGAAATGAGATAGAAAAAAAAATTTTTCGTCAAAAACAAAATTATTTTTTTTCGACACCCTCTGTTTCTTAACCATTCATGGTTTCAGCATGACCATAGTGAAAATGAGTCACACGAAGAGTACTCAAGATATACTCATTGGAAAATAAATTGGATAAGGTACATGTTCTCCTATAAGTATTATTAAAGTTTGCTGCATTAAGCTGCATATTTCGCTTCGGCACAAGGTTTCCTAGGTAAAAAAGGTAAAATTATGCATAAATTTTCCAGAAAAGAATAAACTTATGCATTAGCTTCTACAAAATTATGAAATTCTATATTTTCTACAATTATTCCAAACGAAGTATGCATAAAAAATAACACGAAACAAGTTATGACTAGAAAAGTAGTTTTAAGGGGGTTGCCCTAATTCAGTAATTAAAACTAACTTTGAAAAGACCTAAAAAAAAAGTTCCACCGAGTTCCACTTAGATTTTTTTATATGATATTGGGCACATCTTTTCCTACAAATTTTGTAAAAATCAGCTGCATAAAGTTGCATATTTCGCTTCGGTGCAAGGTTTTATCCTAGGTAAAAAAAATGGTAAAATGTTGCATAACTTTGCCAGGAAAGAACAAACCTATGCACTATCTTGAACAAAAATATGCGATTTTACAATTTCTACAATTATTCCAAACAAAGTATGCATAACAAAATAACTCGAAACAATTTATGAATAAAAAACTGATTTTAAGGGGGTTGCCATAAAAACGCTTTGTATATCCGAAACGGTGCGACCTATACTTTTGGTATATTTGACAAAGTAAATTATTTTTAATAGTTCTAAAACTTTGTAGAAGAAAAAAAAATTCTATCTCTTCAGATAAAAAAGTTATGGTTACATTTGTTGTCAAAGTAGGCCATGAACAATTAATGATATGATCAAATTACGCAGTATATATTTGTAAATAATTTCTTCAAAGCAACTATATGCATTAAAAGAACGGTTTGGCAGCTACTGATTTATGTCCACGTTTTTATTGATTCGAACCACTGTGCGACGCTTACGGTACTCGTCTACGACCCGACCGAAAGGATGCCTAAGTCGATCCAATGATTCCGTTTGGAGCGTGACTTCCGGTTCACTGGCGCTCAGACGATCCTAGCGGTACTACGCGACGATCTACTCATCTAGTCCCCGACAAAGGATCTAGACTACTCCGACGGAGAGTTTCCTGGCGAAGGAGATTCTTCCGACACTGAGTCCTCTCTTACACTACACGGGACACCCGCAAGAGTGCCGAGGTCGGTCCCGCGATTCCGGTTGGAGCATGGCTTCCGGTTCGCTGGCGCCTCGACGACTCGAATCGGTGTTGTGGCGACTACTCGACTAGCCCCCGCCGAAGGATCTAGCCTACACCGACGGAGAGTTTCCCGACGAAGGAGGCTCCCCCGAAACCGACGCTTTCGACACCCGTCAACGCCCGACCGAGAGGATGCCTGGGTCGATCCAGTGATTCCGGTTGGAGGATAGCTTACGGTTCACTGGCGCCCCGACGATCCTAACAGTTTTACGTACTACTCGTCTAGTCCCCGACGAAGGATCTAGACTACTCCGACGAAGAGCTCCCCGGTGAAGGAGGTTCTCCCGGACCGACGTTTATTTGCTGATCCCTCTTGAGCCTACTACGGTTGCACGCGACTAGTGGTCGCGGCTGCCTGTTGTTGCTTCGTACTCCATTTCCGCTGCAATATGCCCGCAATTTGGGATGCCGCGGTCGACACTACGTTCCAGTTCTCTACGCAGTGGCACATTCTCTGGATCAGGTTCTCCGGTGTGGTGTTAATGCCGCATGCCTCCAGTAGCTCACTCCTTTGAGTCGCGAAACGGGAACATGCGAACAAGACGTGCTCTGCCGCCTCGATCTCGTCTGGGCAGCCAGGACATACAGGGGATGTCACGTGGCCGAACCTGTGGAGGTACCACCTGAAGCACCCGTGGCCTGTGAGGAATTGCGTCAGGCCGAAGTTCACTTCTCCGTGAGGTCTATCTAACCAACTCGATACCCTAGGTATGAGCTGATGTGTCCACCTACCCTTGGTTGAGCTGTCCCACTCTTGTTGCCATCTGCGTAGAGAAGCGGCTTTGGAGGCCCTACGGGCGTTCCTGTATCCTCGCATGCTGTAGCACTCCGCGTCTTCCTTCACTATCAGACCGATAGGCATCATCCCTCGATAAAGTGCGGTATGCACTGATCTCTCGAAGACACATCAGTCTATGCGTACTCTCCAGCATCTGTGTGTTGCGTTCCACATTAAGTGCCGACGCCCATACCCGGCTGTCGTACCTGAGGATCGAAACTGCCACTCCTGCCAGTAACCTACGTTTACTGGAGCGCACAGGCGAGCTGTTGGCCATCAATGGTGAGAGCGCCGCGATCGCTATTGATGCGCGCTTGCAGGCGTATTCAACGTGCTTGCTGAAGCTGAGTTTCTCGTCAAGCATGACACCCAATTGTTTCAGTGATCTCTTGGAGGGGATCACGCAATCTCCGGCATGTACCAACGGTCCCTGGGGCACACTTAATACGTCTGGCCCCGGGGCTTTCTTTGTATCGAGCGATATCGCCGCAGTGAGCAACTCCTCATTCGTCACATTTTCAACTTCGTTCGCTGGTAGCGGGGCTGGCTGCCAGGGGGACGTGTCGTGATGGGGAAAGAGAACCATTATGATTTCCTTCAACCTCACCGGAGATAGTGACCTATGATCACGTTCAACTGTATTGCTGCTGATACGTTTGGTCTGAGAAATGCTGCCGAATTTGTGACATACGCGCTGAGGCATAGTTTTGTGAACTACCCGAATCGATCTGAGGAAATTGGTGTCTAAAATGAGCTGAAATTATTGTCAGAAATTATCTTAATAAAAAGGTAAAACATGTTTCAATGAGACTGTGGCGATGAAACAGAAACGCACTATCACACCATTAGATGGATTAAGAATAGGTTTTTGTTTATAAGTTTACATGACATGACTCATGTCCTTATGCATGATACATTGTATATACAATCAATAAAACCTTTTTTTACTGCATGTTGTTATCGTTTGATTATTTGTTTAAATAGAGATATTCTCATAAGTATTTTGCGATGATTGAGAAAAGGTTTCTTGGCATCAGATGTGGGAAATATCGACTGAAATCGAATATCGATACTATCGATATCATTCATACGTATAAATAAATAGATCTGAACATGGCTATGAATTTGTTAAAAAGAATGACATATCAGAATGTTTTCTATATGAGAACGCCAAAACACCTCTGCATAAACCAACTAGTGGTTATTCAGATTGATCATTTTGTCGGTTACCTCATTTATATCATTATATCTCAGGAACCAAAAAGGACGGCCAAGTGATCTGCGAACTTGATTCCCAACTCAAGAGTAGCTTTTAAATGCACATAAGTTTGTAAAAAACGATTTCTCCATCTCTGAGCAAATTAAGCGGAGAAAAATCTATGAAAGGTGCACGCACATACATACACTCTTATTTGCACCCGCAAACATTTTCTGATCTTGCCAAGCTGAGTCATATGGTATATAACAATAGGAGTCACCGAAGCTCCGATCGAAAGTCTATAGATAAAGGCGAAAAATTGTCATACTATCTCTAATTATAGGAATACTTAAAAACAATAGTGCTTATTTACACATCGCGTGTGCTCGAGTAGTTTTTGTGGACACATGCCCAGGGAACACCAGTGCGTCTTCAAGTTAATTTATTCCAGGGTCCCAAAGAAGGAAAATCAGTTCTCTCTTCGAGAAGTATATGATATAGGGCAACGGGTCCAGTACTCATCTCATAAATGACAACCATTAGTTGGATTGAAATCTGCTGTCTCTGTTCGATAGATTGACCTCACGGGCAAGATGAAAATAGATGCATTTGCTTCGAGTTATCGCGCGGCTATAACAGCAGTATTGAACAATTTTCAAACTATTTTTTCTGTGGTATTGCTTCTTAGAGCCTTAGAGCCGAGCCGAAGAGCCGAGTAAAAAAAAGTACTCGATTTTATCATAATTCGTTGATTGAAAGACGAGTAATCCCAAAATAATATGGCGACTCTGTTAATGTGATGACTACAATAGACCTAGAATTTGTTCAAATTTACTGAGAAACGGACGCCCGAGTTTTATATACCATTCGATTCAGCTCGACGAACTGAGCAAATATTCGTGTGTGTGCCTGTAAGTGTGTTGATAACGAAGGGGTCGAGTTTTTTTTATATGATAATATATTTAATATGGACAGATGTCGAGTTCTTAGATATGGCTGTGCCGATTTTGGTCAAACTAATGTCGTTTTCGTTTGAGAAAACTGAAACTGACCCAGGGTAGTTTCATCAGACAAACCAATAAATTTTTCTTTCAAATTATGATAAAAAACGATATTTTATTCAAACTACAAATTGATCCTTTATTGTACGAGGTTAAACTTGAGCATAATGAAAACCGGATGAAATTTTAGTTATTTCTTCACGAATTTTCGAACTTTTGAACGAACGCTCATCATCAAGTTCCGGACAAGTGTTGCATCGCATTTGTTGGACGCTTGAGCCCAATTTTTTTTTACCTCTTGCAGGTTCCCAGCTGCCTCACCAGTCTTTTTGAAGACCCTCTTCACGATTGCCCAGTAACGTTCGATGGGTCGAAGCTGAGGGCAATTTGGTGGATTGAAATTTATACCTTTTTCCGCAAGCCAATTGAGAGTGGTTTTGGAATAGTGAGCCGACGCTAAATCCGGCCAAAACAATAGAGGTGTACTATGCTTCTTATATAGAGGCAGCAATCTCAGCAAGGAGGTGTGGATGTCTCACGGGAATCCATCCGCATGAGGAAAGGACCACAGGGCACCCAGATAGCTACATTTAAGCTATCGGCCACGGATGCTAATAAGGTCCTCAAAGTGGGCAGGCTAAAGGTCGGATGGTCGGTATGCCCAGTGACCGCTTACCAACCGCCGGAGGTCGACATGTGCTTCAGGTGTTTCGAACCTGGCCACAAGTCGTGGAACTGCAAAGGCCCAGACCGGAGCAACCTCTGCAAGCGTTGCGGCGGCGAGGGGCACAAGGCGTATGCATGCGAAAGAACGCCACGTTGCATGCTATGCGCGAGCAAGAAGAAGGCCACAAACCACGTCATTTGGCTCTTAAGGCGGCTATAATGACAAAACCGGACATGTTCAGGGAGGTCATACAGAGTTGTCTGGAAGAGCGTATGTTCCCAGACATTTGGAAAAGACAAAGGTTGGTACTATTACCGAAACCTGGGAAACCCCCAGGGGATCCTTCGGCGTATAGACCAATCTGTCTGATAGACACTGTGGGTAAGCTCCTTGAGAAAATCATCCTCAACAGCCCCCTTCATAGAGGAGGCAGGAGGACTGTCCAGTCAACAGTACGGGTTCCGCAGAGGCAGGTCGACGGCGGACGCCATAAAATCGGTGGTAACCACGGCGGAGGTAGCTATACAGCGCAAACGACGAGGGATCCGCTACTGTGCGGTAGTAACGCTAGACGTCAAGAACGCGTTCAATACTGCTTGCTGGGCAGACATTGCTGATTCCCTACTTCGACTAGGAGTACCGGAAGGGCTGTACAAGATTCTGGAAAGCTACTTCCAGAACCGAGTATTGCTCTACGAGACCGACGAAGGCACACGTAGCACTCCAATCACGGCTGGAGTACCACAGGGATCTATCTTGGGCCCGATCCTGTGGAATATAATGTACGATGGAGTA
The DNA here is from genome assembly GCF_030247185.1 of Malaya genurostris. NCBI lineage: Eukaryota > Metazoa > Arthropoda > Insecta > Diptera > Culicidae > Malaya > Malaya genurostris. The sequence goes on along the minus strand of NC_080571.1, from coordinate 246,894,784 downwards.
CTGAGGTTGAGGCTCCCTCCGGGTGTCAAGATAGTCGGGTTCGCGGACGACGTCACGCTGACAGTCTACGGCGAATCCATCGAAGAGGTCGAACTGAGTGCAACTCGCGCACCACAAAACAGAGGTGATGGTGGTAAACAACCGCAAATTGGAACAGGAGGCGCTGGTACATGCCGGAGATTGCGTGATCCCCTCCAAGAGATCACTGAAGCAATTGGGTGTGATGCTTGACGACAAACTCAGTTTCAGCAAGCACGTTGAATACGCCTGCAAGCGCGCATCAACAGCGATCGCGGCGCTCTCCCGTTTGATGGCCAACAGCTCGCCTGTGCGCTCCAGTAAACGAAGGTTACTGGCAGGAGTGGCAGTTTCGATCCTCAGGTACGGCAGCCCGGTATGGGCGTCGGCACTAAATGTGGAACGCAACGCACAGATGCTGGAGAGTACGCATAGACTGATGTGTCTTCGCGTAATCAGTGCATACCGCACTGTATCGAGGGATGCGACCTGCGTGGTTGCAAGTATGATGCCTATCGGTCTGATAGTGAAGGAAGACGCGGAGCGCTACAGCATGCGAGGAGACAGGAACGCCCGTAGGGCCTCCAAAGCCGCTTCTCTACGCAGATGGCAACAAGAGTGGGACAGCTCAACCAAGGGTAGGTGGACACATCGGCTCATACCTAGGGTCTCGAGCTGGTTAGATAGACCTCACGGAGAAGTGAACTTCGGCCTGACGCAATTCCTCACAGGCCACGGGTGCTTCAGATGGTACCTCCACAGGTTCGGCCACGCGACATCCCCTGTATGTCCTGGCTGTCCAGACGAGATCGAGACGGCTGAAAACGTCTTGTTCGCATGTTCCCGTTTCGCGGCTCAAAGGAGTGAGCTACTGGAGGCATGCGGCAGGGACACCACACCGGAAAACCTGATCCAGAGAATGTGCCACTGCATAGAGAACTGGAACGCAGTGTCGACTGCGGCATCCAAAATTGCGGGCATATTGCAGCGGAAATTGAGTGCGGATCAACAACAGGTCAGCCGCGTACCGTAGCAGGCTCAAGAGGGATCAGCGAATAAACGTCGGTCCGGGAGAACCTTCTTCGTCGGGAAGCTCTTCGTCGGAGTAGTCTAGATCCATCGTCAGGGACTAGACGAGTAGTACGTAAAACTGCTAAGATCGTCGGGGCGCCAGTGAACCGGAAGCTATCATCCAACCGGAATCACTGGATCAACCCAGGCATCCTCTCGGTCGGGCGTTGACGGATATCGAAAGCGTCGGTTTCGGGAGGGCCTCCTTCATCGGGGAACTCTCCGTCGGTGTAGGCTAGATCCTTCGGCGGGGGCTAGCCGAGTAGCCGCCACAACACCGATTCGAGTCTTCGAGGCGCCAGCGAACCGGAAGCCATGCTCCAACCGGAATCGCGGGACCGACCTCGGCACTCCATCGGGTGTCCCGTGTGGTGTAAGAGACTCGGTGTCGGGAGATTCTCCTTCGCCGGGGAACTCTCCGTCGGAGTAGTCTAGATCTCTTGTCGGGGACTAGATGAGTAGATCGTCGCGTGGTACCGATAGGATCGTCTGAGCGCCATTGGATCGACTTAGGCATCCTTTCGGTCGGGTCGTAGACGCGTACCGTAAGCGTCGGTTCGGGAGGACTTCCCTCGTCGGGGAACCCTCCGTCGGTGTAGACTAGATCATTTGGCGGAGACTAGTCGAGTAGTTCCGCGACGTAGCATCAGTTTTGGGTCGTCGAGGCGCCAGTGAACCGGAAGTTACCCTCCAGCCGGCATCACTGGACCGACCTCGTCATCCAACTGGTCGATCCCTCGAGAGCAGGATGCTGATCCCCATTCTGCATAAATCTGGGGAGGGTGCTGTGAGCACCAATAGTCTTCCACCCCGAAGTAATACCTAGCGGTGGTGCCGGGGAGGTAGGGTTGGAGATCCAAGGTGTTTTAGTGGGTAGTTCCAATCAACAGTTGGGTAGTCCTGTGGAGAGTCCCACACTCCGTGCGTAAATGCATTTCACCTTGCAAAAAAAAAAAAGAGGCAGCAATCTCTACTGGAGACACTCAGATCGGTAGATTTCTGCATTTATAGTTCAGGTAGTGTAAAAAATGGTTGACTTCAAACCACAGGAACATATTGCTTGCCATACCAGTACCTTTCGACCGAATTTCTTCACTTGAATCGACCTGTCCGCACCGCTCACATCCTCCCGAACGACGACAGTAAAGTATTGTGGACCTGGAAGGGTTGAGTCCTCCTTTACATAAGTCTCATCGTCCATCAAAACGCATGCATCCGGACACTGCAAAAGACGCGAATACAATTTCCGGGCCCTTGTTGCTGCTCGCTTCTTCTGTTCTACACTTTGTTTCGAGATTTTCTGCTTTTGCTTGTATGTCTTCAGGTGGTTTCGCCTCTTGATACGCTGGATCAATCCGATACTCGTTCCTGCTTTTTTGGCCAAATCTTCATGATTAGAGATAGGGGTACGGGTATAGCGTGATGGGTAAGTCGATGCCTTTCACGCCGCCCTCTTGGGTTCGATTCCCATCCCCGCACATAGGGTCAGAAAGTTTTTCTGGCCCGAAGAGGCGAATGACATTAATGTTAAAGCCTCTATAATTGAAACAAAAAAAAATGATTAGAGATACCACTTTCTGGTCCAGTTTCTGGTTGGAAGAACCTGGTTTTCTGCCTCTTCCTGGTAGTTCATCCAAAGAATGATGTTCCCCAAACTTATTAATGATGGTTTTAACGCTGGCATGATAAATTCAAAACCGCTTCGCCAATTTTCGCATAGTAATACCCTTCTCACTTAGCCATATGTCCAGAACCTTAATTTTCACTTCCTTGTCAATACGCGACATTTTGAAAACGCAGAATTTCAACCGCACAAACAAGTAAACAAACGAAAGCAGACAGCCAAACGCACAGCATGCTGTGATCTGAGCATAGAAAACCATCACAAATACATGCGTATAACACAAATGTATGTAGCTACTGAGGTACCCAAAGTAGAATTGAAGATAGAGTGATGTGATAGATGTGATGTGGTGTGTATTGTTTCCCGTTGGATGTGTTTTCACAGATATAGGGCTATATAATTAAATGCTGTGGTGGCCAAGTAAAGCGAAGCATGTTTGGTTCTTCTAGCCAATTGGACTATCTCTTCATATGCAGGGTAGTTTAATTGGTATAACAATTTTCGCGGCTTTCATTATACAGTAGCATTCGCATGTCATTTTTTGAATCTGTTTTCCCTGTTAGAAGCTGATCAAATTGAACATATTATGTTTCCATAAGTTGATGTAGAATTTTACCCAGATCTGGCCTCTGGTTGCGGAAATACAGAGTAGTGTGTATGAAATTGCAACCTGTCATATAGAGCGATAAGGCAAAAAACTTAAACGTTCTTTTACATTTGGTTAAAAACTGTTTTAATTCATAGGTATTACTAGTTGCTGGCCAAACGAATCGGTTTCAACTAAACCGGTTCATTCGTAACCGAATGTTCGAAGTGAGCACACGCGTTTTTTAACAATCGACATCGGTAAGACGAAGGTGCCTATCACAGCAGAGGCTGTAGTATAGGCATTAAATAAAAGTGATAAAAAGTAGCATCCCCGCAAGTGAGTTCTGTCTGTGCACCGGTTTTGTATCAGTATCGACAGTAGACGCTATTGTGCTATCCTCGGGCAGCAGTTATTTCTATTGTTTGCTACCCGCATCACAGCAGCCAAATCCTGAGTCAAGGTCACGCTGAAGCACAACGAAGGAGTGAAGGAGCAACTCACCTAACAGCTTACCGTGACATACTGTTAAGTATTTTCTCAAACTTTTTCTTTCAACTTTTACTATTCATATATTTTCTTTTCATTTTATTTCTTTCTTTTTCATTTCAAGTGCGGGAGACTTCTTTACTCCCGCACTTTAAATATGAATATTGATGACAGTGGGGGTGTCTCGGAGGAGGGCGAAGCTGAACGAATGAACGAAGAACAATTAGAGGCTGAGTTTGCTTCCGAGATGCCATCTACCCCTCCTATACCATCTCCCCCTCCGATACCATCTCCCCCTCCGATACCATCTCCCTCTCCGATGCCATTTCCCTCTCCGATGCCTCCATCTCCCTTTAAGATATTGCCTGCTCGCCAAAAAGTTTACCAAGACGATGGCTCGGGGGGTCCGTGGGTGGTATACTTCCGGCCCAAATTAAAGTCTCTCAGAGTTTTAAATATTGCTCGGGACCTGGAAAAACATTACTCGGCAATAAAAACAATAGATAAGGTTTCGCAAAACAAGTTACGCGTTGTTGTGTCCGACCTGAAGCAAGCAAACGGGATTGCTACCAACGAGTTGTTCACGAAGGAGTACCGCGTGTACGTCCCGTCTCATGTGGTGGAGATCGACGGTGTGGTCCGTGACGAAAGTCTGACAATCGAAGATCTGATGAAGGACGGGGTAGGCCGTTTCAAAAACCCCGACCTTCAACCAGTGAAAATTTTGGAGTGCAAGCAATTGCACTCCAAATCGATAGATGGTAAATTTTACCAATCGGACTCATTTCGCGTGACTTTTGCCGGATCTGCACTTCCAAATTATTTGGTAGTGAGTGGAGTTCGTCTACCTGTTCGGCTGTATGTACCGCGGGTAATGCATTGTACAAGCTGCAAACAGCTAGGTCATACGGCAACCTATTGTTGCAACAAACTGCGATGCGGCAAATGCGGAGAGGCCCATGAGGACGATCTCTGCAGAAGAGCAGTGGAAAAGTGTTGCTACTGCGGGGAGAATCCTCATGATCTCTCGGTGTGCCCTACGTACATACAGCGTGCGGAGAAATTGAAGCGATCCGTGAAAGAACGTTCCAAACGTTCTTATGCGGAAATCTTAAAAAGAACCACTCCATCGACCCCTGAGAACCCGTTTGCAATCTTGCCAGTTGAAGAGGATACCTCTGACGACCCAGGCGAAGGACCTTCCTACACACAGGTTGAAGGAAGCAGGAAAAGACAAAATCTGGCTTCTCCCAAGCTTCCTCGTAAAGGCCTCAGACTGTCCTCTTCGTCACAAAAGAACCAAACGGAAACAAAAAGTGCTGACTCAAAACCGAAGCAAACACCTCCTGGGTTCAAAAAACTTAGGGATGATAAGGAGTACCCAGCACTTCCTGGGGCATCAAAAAACCCGAATGACCCCAAAGCACAACCAGAAAATCCAACAAACGCTGGATTATTGAAATTTTCTGATATCGTGGACTGGATATTAACAGCCTTCAATATTACTGATCCTCTGAAAAGCTTCCTAACTGCTCTACTGCCAACAGTAAGGACATTTTTAAAACAGTTGACTGAACAATGGCCCCTCCTTGCAGCGATCGTATCTTTTGATGGATAATTTACCACTGAGAATCGAAGATATGATCATTGTGCTTCAGTGGAATTGCAGAAGTATCATCCCAAAACTTGATTCTTTCAAACACTTAATACATACTCATAATTGCGATGTATTCTCTTTGAGTGAAACTTGGCTTACTTCTAACATCAACCTCGACTTCCATAATTTCAACATAATCCGCCTGGACCGAGAAGACTCTTATGGAGGGGTACTTTTATGGATTAAAAAGTGCTATTCATTTTATCGTATTAACCTCCCCTCGACACCGGGAATTGAAGTTGTTGCTTGCCAAATTAATATTAAAGGCAAAGATCTATGTATAGCTTCTATCTACATTCCTCCCAGAGTCTCGATAGGGCATCGTCGGCTTGCAGACATCATAGAACTTCTTCCTTCACCGCGGCTGGTTTTAGGGGACTTTAACTCGCATGGTACAGGATGGGGCTGCTTATATGATGATAATCGTTCTTCGTTAATTCAAGATCTGTGTGACAACTTCAATTTGACAATTCTAAACACGGGAGAAATGACACGGAACCCTAGACCACCAGCACAACCAAGTGCGCTGGATTTATCCCTTTGCTCGACTTCGCTACAGTTAGATTGCAAGTGGAAGGTAATCTGTGATCCTCACGGTAGCGATCACTTGCCGATCATAGTTTCTATCACCAACCGTGGAAGACCATCGGAAACAATCAATGTTTCGTACGATTTCACACGAAACATTGATTGGAAACGTTACGCGAGCTCGATGTCTGAGAAACTGGAAACATCACAGGAGCTTCCTCCGGAGGAAGAGTATACATTTTTGGCTGGCTTGATTCTTGACACCGCAATTCAAGCTCAGACGAAACGAGTACCTAGCGCGCAAACTAGTATGCGTTCTCCCAACCCATGGTGGGACAAAGAGTGCTCAGAGCTGAAAACGAAAAAAGCTTCAGCCTTCATCTCGTTTAGAAGGAACGGAACTCCAGATAATTATCGGAAATACGCGGCGTTAGAATTTCAAATGAAAAGTCTGATTAAAGCTAAGAAACGCGGTTACTGGCGAAGGTTTGTTGACGGATTAACGAGAGAAACAGCAATGAGCACTCTTTGGAATACGGCCCGTCGCATGCGCAATCGAAATCACGCGAACGAAAGCGAGGAATATTCTAACCGCTGGATATCTGATTTCGCTAAGAAAGTATGTCCTGATTCTGTTCCGGAACAGAAGATATCCCGCGTCGCGACATTGAATACAAACGAAACACCGTTTTCGATGGTAGAGTTCTCACTTGCGCTCTTGTCGTGTAACAATAGAGCCCCGGGGTTAGACAGAATTAAATTCAACTTGTTGAAAAATCTGCCCGACTCTGCCAAAAGGCGCTTGTTGAATTTATTCAACAAGTTCCTCGAGGGTAATATTGTCCCACACGAATGGAGAGAAGTGAGAGTTATTACTATTCAAAAACCTGGAAAACCAGCCTCCGATCACAATTCGTATCGGCCGATTGCTATGCTTTCCTGTATTCGGAAATTGTTGGAGAAAATGATTCTCTTCCGTCTAGACAATTGGGTCGAAACAAATGGATTGCTTTCAGGTACACAATTTGGGTTCCGCAGGGGCAAAGGAACGAACGATTGTCTAGCGTTGCTCTCAACAGAAATTCAAATGGCATTTGCTCGTAAAGAACAAATGGCATCAGTTTTCCTCGACATCAAGGGGGCATTCGATTCAGTTTCCATTAACGTTCTATCTGAGAAGTTGCATCAGCATGGTCTTTCACCAGTTTTGAACAACTTTTTATATAATCTATTGTCCGAGAAACACATGCATTTTGAGCATGGTGATTTGACGACAAAGCGATTCAGTTACATGGGTCTTCCTCAGGGCTCATGCTTAAGCCCCCTTTTATACAACTTTTACGTAAATAACATTGATGAATGTATCAACACATCTTGCACGCTAAGACAACTTGCCGACGACAGTGTTGTGTCTATTATAGGACCCAAAGCTGCCGATCTCCAAGGACCATTGCAAGATACCCTCGACAACTTGTCGACATGGGCTTTTCAAATGGGTATCGAGTTCTCTACGGAGAAAACTGAGCTGGTTGTATTTTCAAGGAAGCGAGAACCTGCGCAATTACAGCTTCAACTAGGGGGTGAAACCATAGCTCAGGTTTTCACATTTAAATATCTCGGGGTCTGGTTCGATTCCAAAGGTACCTGGAGATGTCACATTAGGTATTTGAAACGAAAATGCCTACAGAGAATCAATTTCCTTCGTACAATAACCGGAACTTGGTGGGGCTCTCACCCAGGAGACCTGATCAGGTTGTACAAAACGACGATATTGTCAGTAATGGAATATGGATGTTTCTGTTTCCGCTCCGCTACGAATATTCATTTCATTAAACTGGAAAGAATTCAGTATCGTTGTTTACGTATTGCCTTGGGTTGCATGCAATCAACCCATACGATGAGTCTTGAAGTGCTGGCGGGCGTCTTACCGTTGAAAAACAGGTTCTGGGATCTCTCATATCGACTGCTAATCCGATGCGACATTTTGAATCCGATGGTGATAGAAAACTTTGAAAAGCTCGTCGAGCTTAATTCACAAACCCGTTTTATGTCCTTGTATTTTGACTACATGGCTCAGAATATAAATCCTTCTTCGTTTGTTCCCAATCGTGTTCATTTTGTGGATACTTCTAATTCTACTGTGTTTTTCGACACATCCATGAAAGAAGAAATTCGTGGAATCCCGGATCCTGTACGCCCTCAAGAGATCCCAAAAATTTTTAATAATAAATTTAAAGAAGTCGACTGTAATAAAATGTTTTACACTGACGGATCATATCTAGACGGGTCCACTGGCTTCGGTATATTCAATGTAAATTTCACCGCTTCCTATAAACTCAGTGATCCAGCTTCAGTTTACGTCGCAGAACTAGCTGCAATTCAGTATACCCTTGAGATCATTGACACTCTGCCCACAGATCACTACTTCATTGTATCGGACAGTCTCAGTTCCATTGAGGCTCTCCGTTCAGTGAAGCCTGGAAAGCACTCACCGTATTTCCTGGGGAAAATACGGGAACAATTGAGTGCTTTATCTGCAAAATCATACCAGATTACCTTGGTTTGGGTCCCCTCACATTGTTCCATACGGGGCAATGAGAGGGCGGACTCGTTAGCCAAGGTGGGCGCACTAGAAGGTGATATCTATGAAAGACCAATCTGCTTCAATGAATTTTTCAGTTGCTGTCGTCAGAAAATTCTAGCTAGCTGGCAGAATACATGGAATAGTGGAACTCTGGGACGATGGTTACACTCAATAATCCCACAGGTATCGACGAAAGCTTGGTTCCGGGGGTTGGACGTGAGCCGAGACTTTATTCGTGTAATGTCAAGGCTCATGTCTAATCATTATATGTTCAGCGCGCATCTCCGTCGTGTGGGGCTCGCTGAGAGTGGTGTCTGCGTTTGCGGTGAGGGTTGTCATGACATCGAACATGTTGTTTGGACATGTGTCGAGTATTGTGATGCCAGGTCCCAACTCATAGGTTCCCTTCGGGCCCGAGGTATACCACCCTTCGTACCAGTCCGCGACGTCTTGGCAACTCGAAATCTTCCTTATATGACTCTCATCTATAACTTCTTGAAAACTATCAATGCTCAAATTCAGTGCTCTCCCTATCTCTTTCTCGTCTACAGCTCTACCGCACTCTTCTTTACGTTGCTGGAAGTATGGCCTGTGTAAACGATGCTTCGGAGCATGCACCTGCCTTGAACTGACTGAGTTGCTGGAAGCTACCCAAAAACGTCACATCAACGTCAGAACACACCAACGAAGCATCCCAATCCAGAATAATCTCTTAATTGCTACAAGCTGAAAAACAAGAAGATTCATCGAACGCAAAATGTGTCTAAAAGATGTATGCCACAAACCAATGATGTATTCAAATTTCAATTCAATACTGTGTAGGTCCCACCCTCCCTATGTCCCCTTACTAACTGGGGAGTATGCCGCCCCGTAATACGGCATCCCTTTCTCTCTCCCTAACAACAAGACAATCGGCCACGTTAAGCTAAAGCAAATGAGCCTAATAAAAATTTTATTTGAAAAAAAAAAAAAAACTAAACCGGTTCCAAGCTTGTGGTTCCGGCAGTACCGGTAATAGTGACCAACAACTCAGAACAACTCTGAGAAAATGGGGAGCATATATTGCTCTGTAACTCCGGAACCGGAAGTCGGTTCTCAATGAAATTCAATAGCTATGTTCCCATAAGACCTTCGATTTAAAACTAGGAGAAATTGGGTGCAGTCTTCTCTGTGCAATTTTTTTTCCATTATTGGTGCTTATCATCCTGTAATTCTGGAACCGGGAGTCGGATGCGGATTAAATTCAGTAGCAGTATAGCCTTTTAATTGAGTCTAAGTTTGTGCAAATCGGATGAGCCATACCAGAGAAATTTTGTCACATACACGCATCCTTTATAACCTCGATGAATTGAATCGAATGGCGTATGACATTCGCCCATGCGAATACGGTCGAAAACGTCATTCCTGAACTCAGATGGGAATTTTACCCCACCCACCGGTTTCCCCAGACTAGGCCCTTTCCGACTATCATTTGTTTTTATCGATGTCACACGAACTTTCTGAGCAACACTTCACTAGTTACACCTTGTGAAAGGTTGGCTTCACGACTGGATCGCTCAAAAACTGAACGACTCTTTCGACGTGGTATTCGTTAGTTAGTAGAAAAAAATGCACAGTTTTCTAAAACAACTACTTTGAATAAAGTACCTGGAGCTTATTACTTACAATCAACATGTATTTCCATTCAAAACATCTCGCATTATTAGCTGAAACATCTGGTACTTAGTATTCAGCTACGTCTCTCGAGTCGATTCTGATTTCACCATCGTATATGCTGTTAATTTCGAATCACATAGTTAGCCGTGAACAATGAATTCGAAAATACGAACTTGTCACCGTCTGTTGATGTTCCTCTCATATCTTGTCTCGTTATCTGTCGGATGAACATTTCCATCTTTGTCTCAAGATTATAGGTTATACCATATCTACGTCATCAAAAACTTGTACGAATTGCTATTTGAGTCTGCTTTTGCTTCGTAAATTGAACCTTCGGAAGCAGTATTGAACAATAAATATGAACGTCTACGCGGCCACATCACCATCCTTCCAATAAAAGTATTTTACACAATAAACAAACAAAAAAAAACAGTACAAAAGAATCCATTTTGGTTTTTCTGTTCTCAATTTAAATAGATTTATTTGTCACTACCGGTTCAAGAAGTTTGTCCATTTGTGCACTGGTCTGTTTCCATTTGAATGATCACACATTGTAGCGAATACTGAGCTCAACGATTCGCTAGACGCGAATTTCCAGCTTTCCCGTTCGGAATGACATCCTTTTTCGCATTATTTACCATGAAAAAATGTATCCCGTGCGGGCCCGTGGCGTTACAAGATACCGCAACGTTGAAGAATGTAGTAAACGATTGCCACTCGCATACATCACCATAATCGCATAATCTTGCAAATTAAATTTTCTTTAGCGTTGAGTTTTGATTCACTTACAGAATGTCGTGTGCTGTTTCTTCTGCAAATTCGCTAGCATTCGCACAAAACACCAGCAAGCCGCCTGGTGGAAAACCTAATCAGGAGATTGTATATTTCTATCAATTTTGCTTTTCGTCTCAGATGTTTTTTTTCCGATGGCAAATCTACATCCTGGCTGCAATTTTTTTTCGGTAATTGCAACGGAATGTTTCGGCAATCATTCCACGGTGAGGTGGTCTTTAATTTCCGTTAAAGAAGTACATTCACAACTCATGGAAAGTGAATGCCGAACACTCCGACTTGTACGCTAAGTCGGAGTGTGCCAGAGGATGATTCGCTAGTTATATTTGAAATTTAGTCAAAAGTAGTTTGAATATTCGAAAAAAATATGATTTTTAAAGTTCTTATTTTAGTAGACGTATAATATTTTTTATATATAATCTAAACCTTGAAACAGTATGACATTGAAATAATCTTCGAAACACCGCATTAGAAGCGTCGGTACACGTTAGTAGACGAAATTGTAATTTAAATTTTACTATGTAAACAATTTTTCACCGAGCACATAACCAACAAACGAGAGGCATAGATGATGACTAGTTGGAAGTTTATTTAGATAAGAAATCAAGAAGATCAAAGCGGAAACAGGTGGTGGGATATATGACCTCCCACGGCTTGGGACTGGCGGCTTTCTGCTTGTACTGCTCGGCAAAGTTAAAAGTACGAACGAAACGAGACGACATAATCGCATAAGTATGAAATGGATTATTGCACTTGTTTGAAAGTGTTTCTCTGCGAGCTAGTTTTAAAATAGCTTCTTTTGCAACAGAAGTTTGAAGAAACGGAAGCGAAGTCAGCTGACATTATCGGATTTAGCATTTTGACTACTTCTTGGCCCAGTTTTGCACATTACGTTTGAATACAGCGTTGAAAAGGGGATGAAAAGATAAAGTTTTTTTTCGACCGTAGAAATAATTTGTATTTTGATTGGTGATTGATTTAACACTTTTGTGCTAACTTAGAAATTGAGAGCGAAATTTAAACAGATTTTGTATGTAATGAAATTTGGAAATGTGTCAAAAATATGAAAACAACGATTATATTTGTACATTTCTAACGTTGTCAAAGGAAATCATGATAAGTTTCAAACCAAATAATCGTCAGTTAACGGAAACTGAAAGTTTATGCTTTTATATTACAACTGAGAAGTGCAACTGGGGGCGATTATTTGCTCCTGAGAATTTAGTACAGAACAAAAGTCTCCAGAATGAAAAGACTCGGGCCTTTCACAGAAAAGTCGTGATTAGTTTCAAGCCGTGCATATTTTTGTTAAGAACAAGCCTTTAGATGGCCTAATACCAAATTTCATGACAATCTAGTTCTCATTATGTTAAGGAAAAACGAGTTTCGCATTCATGTATAAAAGCAATGATTTGCGGTACATTCATGCATTGCATACCAAAAGCAATGATTTGCGGTACTGATTGATCCCCAATCCTTTATATTCAGCAGACCTGGCCCCAGATTTCTCCAGGGAAAGAAATTTTCGTCGACTCATGGCAGAAACGGAAGCCTATTTTTAAGGTGTTGACAAATCTTCTATTTCAAAGGGCATCGAAATGTTGGAGGACCGATGCACAGTGAGGAAAAATGGACCAAAATAGCGACGATTTTTTTGGAGGCATGATACAGCTGACCACAAAGCGCTTTTTGGTGTAAAATTATCAGTAAAATCGTTTCCTCGTATTTAGAAGGACTGCACGCAACGCTATCATGTTCATTTTACCCCAAGGGAACTTTTTATACTGTATCGTATTCAAACTTACCTATATAACATAAAACTGAAGTACTTGCAGAACAGCGAATAAAATGTGTCTGATACAAAAAAGTCTAAAAAATCGATTACATATAGTTTTAATGACAGCAGCAAAACCGTTGGACCGTTTTACCCTATTTCTTTTCAAGTTATAATATTCAGTTGATATAAGATCTACAAGGCAATAGCAGATCCAATACGATCTATCAATACTGGTTCATATTACGTGCAAAACATCTGTGATCCAATTAAACACAATGGGAATGACAGTACTAGCGTTTGGTAAAACGTTATAACATGATTCGTGCGGTCAATGAATCTATTTGTAATCAAATTTTTAGGTCTTTCTTTGTAATAATAATCGATTTTCATCAACCACAATCAGCCTCTTTTCGGTATGCGAAAGAAAGTTTAACCAGAAATACGACTTATGATATAAATTAGGGTAAAACGGTATAACAAGATTCGTGCGGTCTTTGAATCTATTTGTAATCTTGTTTTTAGGTCTTTCCTCGTAATATTAATCGATTTTCGTCATTGCAGCCTGCTTTCGATATGCGAAAGAAAGTTTAATCAGAAATAGGACTTTTGAAATAATATGGGGCAAAACGGTATAACATGATTCTTTCGGTTATTGAATCTATTTGGAATTTTATTTTTAGGTCTTTCAATCAATTTTAATCAACCGCAATAAGCCTCCTGTATGTATGTATGAATGTATGTATGTGTGAAGCAACCATCAGTTCAAGGCATTGTATACGGGTAGATCCGTAGATCCGAATTTGATTATCAGATAGCTTTCATATAACTGCTGTTAAGAAGGCCAAAATTGGTTTGAGGACCCGGCGCCTTCCAGCAAGAACATCCGGCCTAGAGTTTCATTGATTCAGGGCTTCAGTCTTTTTCAAGGCTACCTGAATCACTAACAGTCTTTTTAAAGACTAACAATTAGTCAGCCAAGGCTATACAAAGAGTGATATTAGAGTGACTAAGTGATACAAAGAGTGATATTAGAGTGACTAAGTGATACAAAGAGTGATATTAGAGTGACTAAGAAATTAATCAGCCTTTTTAAAGGCTAGCTATTCAAAGAACTATTATTCAAAATTCAAAATTCCATTCATTTCAAAAATGCCTGCGTCCAATCGGAAAGGCAACAAGCCTAAGACTAAAAATAGTTCAATACGGAATAAATCACAGTCCGTTATTCAACATTTTTCTAATAACATTCACGATCTTATAGAATCTGAATGTAAAAATAAAAGACAACGGACGGATTTCCCTTCTGTTGATCCTATGCCGTCTAACAATATTTACGAGATACTTCCTGAATCCGATTGTAGCGACATAGAAGAAAATTCTTCAAAAATTCCCAAAATGGACGCTTGTCGTTCTGGGAAGAAACAACAATCTATGCCACCAGTGACAGTGATGATTTCCGACTTCAAAGCATTCCGTACTGAGCTTTCTACTTTTCTCCCGGAAGTAAAAGTCTCATTTCAAATCGGACGAAGAGGAGAATGTCGAGTCTTGGTTGATGGATTGGAAGATTACGAACGACTTATTCGATATTTGTCCGAGAAACTTCATAAATTTTATACATATGATATAAAATCAGACAGACCCTTCAAGGCTGTCTTGAAAGGCTTATCAAATGATCAAAGTATTGATGAAATTAAAAATGAACTAAAAGAATTGCTTGGTTTTGCCCCTTCCCAAGTAATACTTATGAAAAAAAGAGCGAATGGTACTTCTAAACCACGCTCTGGAATTTCCCATGAACTTTACCTAATACACTTCAATCGAAGTGATGTAAACAATTTGAAAACTTTAGAAAAAGTACGTTTCATTTCCCACATTAAAATTCATTGGGAACATTATAAACGGCATAATCGTATTGCAAACTTAACGCAATGTCGTTGTTGCCAAGGCTTCGGTCATGGAACCAAAAATTGTCATATGGATATACGGTGTTTGAATTGTGGTAAATCGCATTCGAAAGACGGTTGTCCAATGAATGAAACCACTGATAAATTTTCATGTTCAAATTGTAATGGAAATCATAAATCCAATTATTTGAAATGTCCTGTCAGGGAAAAAATTTTAAACGCTCGTTCGCTTAGACAACAAATCAAATCAACGACCTTAAATTTACAGAACATACCTGAAAATCAAAAAACCGTTACAAATGCCACGCCTAATTCTTCTAAGGCACCTATTTCTTCGAATTTAAAACAAAAAACAGGTACGTCTGCCAATTCATCTTCTAACGAAAACAATTTATTGACAGGTAGATCGACCTCGTCATCATCCTCTTCTAATGTCAGTTATGCTGGTATATTAGGTAGAAATCTACCACCTATTTCTTCTAATGTAAATAATCAAAACGCAGGACCGCCTTGCAGTCCATCTTCTAACGAAAACAATTTATTAATAGGTAGACCGGCCAAATCATCTTCTTCTAATGGCAGTCTACCTACAAATATTCCTTCAATGCCATTCGCTTCTTAAAATGAAGTCGATTTAGGCGATATAACTGAAAATAAAATGATCTACCTACAAGATCAACTTTTTCAAATGATCATCCAAATGAATTCGACTTCATCACTTTTTGAAGCATTTCAAATCGGATGGAAATTTGCAAATAATATTATAATGAATTTAAAATTTAACAGTGGTGTTAAATAATCATTTGAATATTTTAAATTGAAATGCTCGATCTTTGAAATCGAGTGAAGATGAATTTTATATTTTTCTCGAAGTTCACAAAATCCATATTGCCATTGTGACAGAAACTTTTCTTAAACCAAATGTCAAATTGAAAAGTAATCCACATTATGTGGATCATCGATTTGACAGGTTTACTGGAATGGGTGGTGGAGTTGCCATTTTTGTCCAACGGCAAATTAAACATCGAATTTTACCTTCTTTCAATACTAAAGTTATTGAAAGCTTGGGAATCGAAGTTGAAACCATTCATGGAATTTATTTCATCGCTGGAGCATATTTGCCATTCCAATGCACCGGCGAACAATTAAATTTCTTTAAAGGCGATTTGCAAAAACTTACAAGATATCGATCGAAATTTTTCGTAATAGGGGACTTAAATGCTAAGCATGTCCAGTGGAATTGCAGGCAAAATAACAGTAATGGTAAAATACTTCATAATCAACTCTCAGCTGGTTACTTCACAGTTCTTCATCCCAGTAATCCTACTTGTTTCTCTTCCGTGAAAAACCCGTCTACTATTGATCTGGTTCTAACGGATCAAAGTCACATTTGTAGTGAACCGATTACACATGCTGACTTTGACTCAGATCATCTTCCAATCCAATTAGTTCTATATTCAACTATCATAGAGCTAATTGGTTGGATTACAGATCTCACATTGAAAATTATGTGGATCATTAAACTATTTTAGAAAATTCTGCGGACATCGACACAGCAATTGATAATTTGAATCATTATATTATCGAAGCTAGAAATCTTTCAGTTCCCAAAGCTCCAACTAAATTAAATTCTCCTATCATCGATGACAATCTTCAACTGCTCATTCGGTTGAAGAATGTTCTTCGACGACAATATCAACGTTCTCGTGATCCTGCTATGAAAAACATAGATAAGGATTTACAAAAAGAAATTAAACATATATTTACTCTTTTGCGAAATGACAATTTCGCTAATGAAGTTGAAAAAATTAAACCATATTCTAAACCTTTCTGGAAACTTTCTAAGGTTCTTAAGAAACCTCAGAAACCAATTATGTCTTTTGGGACGAAAGTGACATTTTTGACATTCTACCGTTGATTTCGAGTAGTAGCAAGAAGCAAGATCTGGCCAGAAGACAACAGGATCCTTGTGGTTTCGAATCATGGGTAGAAGTCGTTTTTGTAAACATTCCTTGATGTATATTTCGCTGTTCATTGCAGCAGTGGTGATGAAGGGTTTCGAAATATTACCGCAGCTACAAATTGCTTGCCAGACCATAGCTTTCTTACCAAATTTTTCGACTTCAATCGATGTCTCGGATTAGTTTAACACTTACCCTTCCGCGCCGTATAATATTGTGGTCCCGGCAAGGATTTGTAATCGAGTTTCACGTAGGTTTCGTCGTCCATGATTATGCAGCTCAAATTTCCAGCAAGAATCGTATTGTACAGCTTTCGAACCCTCGGCCTGATCGATGCTTCTTGTTTCGGACTACGTTTTGGTTGTTTCTGCTTCTTATAGGTTCGAAGATTCAAACGTTGTTCAGCACGGAGAACATTTGACTTCAAAGTGCCCACTTGTTTGGCCACATCCCGAGCTGAAACCTTCTTTTTTTTGTTCGAACGCCTTCAGTATACGTTTATCCAATTGAGGGTTAGCAGGACCTTTTTTTCGACCCGTTTTCGGTTTATCCTCAAAGGTGTTATCCTCACCGAACTTTTGCTATCTTTCTCAGTGACAGTCCGCGTTCTGTACACAATTTTTACAAAATTTTTCGACGTTGTTCTGCTGAAAGTTCACGCATTTCGAAACAAACTAATGAAAACGAATAAACAACTGCACAAGTGGTTAGAGAAGAGCAGCCATAAAAAATGACAGATTCTGAACCATTGCGAAATGGCAGCGGTTTTTGGTTGCGTCCATACTTTCTGGGACAGTCTTTACAATATTGGAATCATATTTTCTATCGACAATTTCCAACTATTAATGATTCTAATCTCTTATTTCTATTTGTCAATGATTTTTATTTATTTCCATGACTTATTTATCATGTATATTTTTCCTTGTGATCATCAATATAAACATACAATCCAATTCCGTCCAAAAAAGAGGATAACATTTCACGAATTTCCAAGTGCACTTTACTCTAAGCCAAAATTACAACTCGGCCAACCAACCCCGCACAAAACTCGGCCAACCTGTCCCAATGAATGTTTTCGAGAACAATCACGATTAACAAAAATAAAAGTAAGGTTATACTGAAAACCAATATGCCATTTTGTAAAGTTTTGAATACCCTTTCCAATGGTGCCATGTTTTTGGAAATCAAATTTAAATTGAACCACGTTACACGTATTACTTTACAAGAACAGAAATTTACTCAGTGCCGAAAAAAGAAAAAAACGCGTTCCATCACAAACGACAACACAGAAACACCTAAAATTACGTCGGTATATGGGTGATTAGAACCGGTCTCCCCTACTGTCATTTTATTATGTGCACTTGGATCACTGAAGTTTTCTACCTAATATGGACCAATATTGATAGGTCATATTGGATCTGCTTCGGGGTTGTAAATCTGAATTCAACATAAAATTATATTTGAGGGAAAATTGGGGTAAAACGATGTAGCACGAAGTATGCTATCATGGAAACTATCTGTCAACTATTTATTGAAGAAACATAGAACTGCCTTATTTAAACATAATTTGTCCAAACACCAATCGATGGAAAAAAATTATTTGGAGTAAAACAGAAAAAAATTATTTGGAGTAAAACAGAATACAGTTATTTTGCGTCGTTTTTATTAAAAAACAATCCATTTATCGAACTTATGAACATGTTAGGGATAGCTTCCGATTAGTCAAATTCATTGTTTCAGTGTTTAGTCAGTTAGTCTTCGAAGTAAAGTCAGAAAAAAGAGAAATTGGAGCAAAATCGGCACGATAGTGAATTTTGCGGATCTTCTAACCATCACCAATCGATTCTACGGTATTTTTTGCATACGAAATACCAACTTTCAAAATATTTGTTCAGGTTTTTATGAAATTATTGAGAAAAGTCGCGTTCTTGGTCGTTTTTTCCCCACTGTGCGATGGGTCAAGTGTATCGCTCTAGATGGAGATTATACTGAAGAATAAAATAGTTTTCACGGTAAAAAATTTACTTTTTTTTGCTAGGCCCGGGACTTCTCATTTCATGTAGTAGGGCTGAACTTATTGTGAACTTAGAAGCAGATTTCTTTCCAGATGCTGTGAAGCTTTTGTTTGGGATTATTTCAATTGTGAAAAATATCTACCATCTGGTGTAACGATTCCTCTCCCGTAACGATTTTATATGAGAAATGGATAAACAACAGCTTCAATCGGATACTAATGAAATTTAACAGCGTTTTATGGGACCATAAAACCTTTTGTTTGAATTGAAGGTAGTGAAGTTTCACTTAACCATCTCTGAGCAAATGATGAAACTGCATTCCATTTTCTTTTGATCACTAATTTCGGAGCTTTTAGAGCTAGCGTTAGTAGACCGGTAAAGTCAAAATGAGTTCATTTGGACGTGAACTAATCATACCAGCATGGTAGAAGAGTTTTTTATGTGCATATTGCCCCGAAATTCCGGGCATATTGCCCTGACTATTCATCGAAATCGATATTGTTCCTTTCAAGTACTCTCCATCCACTGCAACACACTTATACCAGCGCTTGATCCAATTTTTATATTCAGTTTTCGGTATGGCCATCAGAGCCATCTGTGATTTTCCCATAATCTCATCTCGGGTGCTGAAACGCGTTCCACGTAGCGGTTTTTTTTGAGTTTACCCAATAGGAAAAAGTCACAGGGAGCCGAATCAGGCGAATTCGGTGGTTGCTGAATAGTATTCGTTTTGTTTTTAGCCAAATATTCCCAGATAACGATGGCATTGTGTGACGGTGCGTTATCAAGGTGCAAGATCCACGAGTTGTTTGCCCACAAATCTGATCTTTTTCGGCGAAATGCTTCACGCAAACGTCTTATAACGCCAAAATAATACTCCTTGTTGCCGGTCTGGTGGAAGGGATTCATGATACACAACACCCTTGTAATCAATGGAAACTGTGAGAATCGTTCGCCATTCGTGCCACTGATAAACGACTGTTTTCTTCAGAGTATTGGCACATTGTCGCAAAACTGAAATGTAGAGGCGCTACTTGTTTGAAGATGATACTTTCAGCAAGAGCTGTCAAATCGGTAGGAAAAATTTTAATTACTCCACCTTTTCAACAATTCCTTATAAAAATGAGCAAATTAACTTGAAACTCATAGTAGAAGTTGAAAAAAAAGTTTTTACTATGAGGTGGTATTGTTGATCTTACTTCATTGTGCGAAAACTAACGTTTTTATAGAATGGAGCATTAAACTTGATTTAATACCATTTTTCAAATGCCTGGAAATGACAAATAAAGTATCTAACATAAATGGTCCTCGTTCGCTATACATTCTAGTACTCGTGAAATCAACATTACACTGGCTGCTGTTTAAAAAAATGTTAATCCGAAAAACCTAACCGTACCCAATTTCACACATTTTTGAAGATTTTCCATGACTAACCGTAGTTTACACTAAAAAAGTAGTAGTAATCACTTTGAAATCGATTTTCTTCAACACCGAGTGTACTTTTATTGCTGATATCTATTTGTAATATTGAATAAACGATAAAAATGTTGCAAATCACTACTGCCGATATGAAAAATTTCAAAAGAATCCTTCTTTTCTTGGTTCCATTTTCCATTGGCAGGTGTCACTACCGGTAGTTCAGTTTCGCGGCAATGTGCCAATTGTTGCCGAAACACTCTTCTAACATTTGCAATGTCGTCGCACTACTGGAACCGTTTTTGACGCAAAATGTAATGCCAACTCGTTGTTTCAATTCCATTTTGAAAATTGTACAAAATCGAAGACATGCACAATCGCAGATGTACTCCATACAGCGTACCGAGAGCGCCACATGGTGATGATTTCGGGAACTTTTCGATCAAGGTAATATTACAATGACAGAATTTCAGAAATCTTATTTTGTTGCTGTTTTTTTCATGCAGACTTTGTGAAGATTTTTGATATTTTAACTCTTTATGGTACCAGATGTGTTACAAAGCCTTTTTTGCATTTCAGACTAGAGACTGTTAATGAACTTAATTGAATTTATTGCGATATCTTATCATACCGTTTTCGTTTATTGATCAGAGCAGCCCGAAAGCTGACCAAGAGTCGTCCAAACAACGTTTGATATGTTTGTTTTAGCAACCTGAAGTCGCTCTAGATCGGACTCTAATCGCGTAGTTTCGCTCTGAAAATTTTCTCGGGTTGCACCACGCAAGTTTGTTTATTTTTTCTTTTTTTCATGAGCTGTTGTTTAGGGCGCGTACCACGTGTTCGTTTTACTTGGAGTCAGACTCGCCCGCGTCTAGGTTCAAAAACGAAAACGGTATTAAATAACAGTTTCAAATAAGCAAATGAAGCAACTGAATTCTTCACTATTTTTCTATACAATTTTCAACAAACACGCAGTTTTCAAGTTTAACTGTATGAATAGTATAATATACTATTGTATTTACAAATATTCAGTGGAGGAACAACGGTAGATGAAACTCTTGTTTGTATCTTCAGTTTTGAATGTATAAAAACGAAGGAAAATCTTATGGAAGAACAAAATCAAGTGGAGAAATTCCAGTCGCTTTTGATAGTTTCCTCCCAGCAATGCGATATAAAAGGACGCAAAGTTGAACTTGAACTTGGCACTGTACGGAATTGTAAGCACTACACAAGCCTGTCTTGTCGTTTCGGTAGAGAATTTATTTTACTATCATGCACGACCCTTTCGACGGTAATCCGAGGCATTTACTGCATTAATTTGTGAGATATTTGGCAACCAAGGTTTACACCTTGATGTGTGAGATTATGCTACTTGGAAACAAGAGTGTAGAAGAACAAATTGACCGTCTGAATTCTCTTCCCTAACCACGGATAACGCTTGCGGGAGGATTCAGTCTCTGTTTTGGCTTTTCCAGAATGCAGTGTAAGGATCATAATATGACACAAATTTAATTCGAGTCTATTTTATAGTTCCGCTCCCACTGGAAAAGGAATTTTGTAGGCTCTTTTGCAGCATAAACTAAGATAACAAGGGGTTTTATTACAGAACATGAGCAAAAAGGGATCCTCGGGCAATGTACCAGCAACGCGGCTGTGAGATTTGCAATTAGCGATGTGGTAAGGTTCTGTGCTGGCTTAGAAATCAGCCGTTGTATACATGATACCAGAGCTACTAATTTTCAAGATTTTCTCTATAACAAAATATAACGTCTTATGAGAATTCTTTGGACTAATACTAACATGCCCGCAATGTAGTTATTATCCCAAATTTGAACATTCGGAAGCTTTGGACAGTTACGTTACTTGATTTACTGAATACTATCCAATAAAAATGTATGGTCCCAAAATAAACATAAAATGTATGGTCTCTAAACAAACATAAATTCAAAACTCTTCTTCGCCCCAATACACTTGTGCCAACGTTTTTTTTTATTTCTTGAGATAGTTGTTAGCAGACTAGTTCTACAAACAATTTCCGGAATAGCCTTCAATGCGCGTAGCGATTCACGTTTGATGTCTTCAGTTGAGTCAAAACGGCTTCCCCGGAGCGGTCGTTAGAGTTTGCTGAATAGCCAGAAGTCAAACGGAACTAAATCAGGCGAATACGGTGGTTGCGGAACGATATTGGTTGAATTTTTGACGAAAAAATCACGAAGAATCAATGCAGTATGCGACGGTGCATTATCGTGGTGCCCAAATGATTTTTCAAAACGGGTTTTACTGATCCTTCCGATATTCCAACGATCCTAATAAGGTCTCTGACTGTTAATTGTCGATTCTTGGGCACCAATCTTTTGATTTTATTGACGTGTTGATCATCAGTTGATGTTGATGGCCGTCCTGGACGTGGTCAACGCGTTTTCGATCCTCTTTGAACAACTTGTACCAATTAAAAACACTTACTTGCGACATACTATTATAACCGAAGGCCTTTTGCAACATTTAGAACGTTTCGTCACCAGAAATTTGATTCCGCACACAAAATTTAACTTCTTTGTTGAATAATCTCCCTCATTGTGAAAGTCGCTGAAAAAATCAAAAACATATAATTATTTAGAATGTCTCAGACATGTGTTACAGAAATAACAAGACAGTAAACGTAATGAAATGTAATACAATATCAGTTCCAGTGGAAAAATTAAAAGTGTATGTTAAAAACAGCTGTAAAAGGCACACCGAGAATTAGATACATAAGCAATCTTCAGTAATGGGCCCCTCCCGAAATGAAATCCTGGGTACGGGCCTGATTGCAGTTGCTGGTTGGTTGGAGGCTAAGTTGTTAACTGCAGCTGGTGTATTTTGTTATATAGGGGATACTGATGGATTCGTTGAAGGTGGCTGTCACAGGTGTACTGGGGTTGCTTGGGGTTGATGTGAAGGAAGCACCATTGTATTTAGGTGTAGTTGTCTCGTCCAGTTTATCAAATGGCTTATCGTAGTTAACAGATTTTTGGCAATATTGACATGTGGGCATCTGATTGTCATAAGAAGATATATCCCTCTTCAAGCGCATGTGTAACAAACGTACGCCATTTAGAATACCAGTGAAAAATTTCTTCAACATTTCTTTTTCGATGGAGAGAATCTCTCTGTATTGGGACATAGTTTTGCGAATATAAGGATCGATGACGCTTGAGGGAAGATCATGCACACGCACTTCTATAGCACTATCTTCCATAAATACTGGAGTTTTGTACTTAGGGGCTGTCCATAAAAGACGTCACACCGCAAGGGGGAGGGGGGTGTTTCACAAAACGTGACCTTTTGTGACAGAGGGAAGGGAGGAGATTTGTTGGAATGTGACGTCCAATATTTTTAATGAGTGCATTTTTGAAATACCTAATTATATTACTGCTTTACCCTATCTCCTGAAAAAATCTCCAGAATAAACGTTTACATTCTATAGGAAAACGTGTGTTTGTTGATGTAAAGTCTTCCTCTTGTAAATTCGGAAATGAATTATGCAGAAAATCATTTCTCTTGTGATCAGCAAAAGTGTACGGAGGGGTGAATAAATTAGCGAAATTATAAATTTTGCCTAATATGAATAAAAAAAAGATGCCTTCAAACGGTTTAACTTAAGTTATACACTGACAATTTTAGTGAATGTATATGAGTATGAGTGCACCAATCGCTTGGAATTATGGATTTCGGAAATCTTATGATAGGTAGTAAGCAGATGTGGAATATAAACCACACAAAGAATGAAAGAATTTCTAAAAGTTTGTTTGATCGGTCGAATCGAAATTTTATGCATCTTGATGCATTTAAAATTCATTCAGCAATACCATGTTGGCGGAGTAATATCAATAAAACCAGCAAATAACATTAACATATATGTTCTGATCACTAATAATTATAATGATAAGAAAAACATGTTCAATCATAAAGCATGTCATGCAGCTGATTAATTTATGCTGTTTAGCTTGAATATCATACACAGAAGTAACAGCCCGGGTAGGAGTGATTTGCAAACCAATTATTAAAACCAAACATCTCAATGGTAGAAAATAACATTAATAGTTTGAAATAAGAGTTAAAATATCAAAAATCATTGCAAAGTCTGCATGAGAAAATAGCAACAAAATATAAAATTCTACCATTATGACTTCAAAGCAAGAGCAAAACATTTATAGAAGACGAATTTTTCAGTAATTTGATTTTCTAGCATTGAGTATAGTATATCATAAGAATTTCTATTATCTTATTCTGATGCAGTATATTCAATTGTATTCCATTTGTGAAAGGAACCACTGGATCAATTGTACTTAATGAACTTGTACTTAAGGTCTGAGGACAGAGGGCCACGTGTTGAGTTTTAAATCGACCACGTGGCTCGCTCAATTCCCTTTGCGCATAGTATTTCTCCTGTACTCTCTCGTATATGAGCAAACTGTACCGGGTTGTCAGCATACATTTTATTATTTTGATGAGAAGTTTCATCACATTAATCTATCGTATGGGTTGGACATTACATGGATTCCAATGAACAATGGAAAAATATTCATCTTTCACAAAGATTGAATGTCTGTGTGTTTGGCAGCCTTGTCGAGCCAATTTTATTTCTCTCTCCTTTTTCAGAATGCTATCAGGAAACCAAAGCGAAAAAAAAGGTGGATGCATTGAAACTGACTTTGTTTCACAGAAAAATACAAGACATTATTTTTATCGCGATAACATATATGTTTTTATGTACTAATCGCATCTAAACTAAATTATCTAGACTTTGTCACGGTAGATCTATGATACAAGCCTTCAAAGCCGAGATATTCTATGAACAAGTAGAGGTATGCATTTCCGAGCGTTCCAATTTTCAGCAGTTCCTCACTCAGAAAAAAATACAACACGACCGCTAAACTCAATGAATCATTTTGAAAATTTCACAGAATATTCTCAACTAAATTTCGAAGACATTGTCAGGTGGGTTTTTCTATATTCTGCACCGTTTCCAAGAAAATTTAATTTGAAATGGGAAAATAGCAAAAAACCTACCACTTTACGGTACTGTCCTCAGCCCTTAAGCAAACCTTCAAGTTCTCGTATCGAAGGTCGAATTTTGCACTACCTGAAGTCAACAATAATTGTATTCTTTCGTAGCGGCGGTAGCTTTTGTTCGTTTGATACACTCATTCCGAGATCGTTTTATTGTTGTTATCGACCGACTTGGATGAGATGTGAAAGCGAACTGAATTTAAGGTGTTGAGATCTCAAGTTAACCTCAATGCTATTCTCAATCGGTTGAACGTGAATAATTCAGTGCATGTTTTTCTCACAAAACAAAATCCACACAGTGTTAAATTATTTAATTTATTTTTTGGCTTTCTCATAATCATTGGGAAAACTCGACTTTTTTTTGTTTAGATTATATAAGTTTTATCCTTTAGGTCATTCGCCTCTTCGGTCCAGAGAAAATTTCTGATCGCGAGGTTGGGAATCGAACCCAGGTGGAAACTCGACTTTTGATCCGAAGCCTGGAGCGTCGGTTGTCACATATCATTCGACTCAGCTCGTCGAGACCGGAATATGTCTATGCTTGCATGTATGTATGTGTGTAACGCAAAAGTGATTTCAATTTTCTGGAGTTGGACCGATGTTGACAAATTAATACTAAAATTAAAGGTCTCATTCCCTTAGCAAAATTTTTCGATTTTCATCCAGATCCAACTTCCGGTTCCGGAATTACAGGATTATGTGAGCGAAAATATGCAAAGTATTTGCACTCAATTCTCTCCGAGTTAGCAGAAAATCGGTTTTACAAACTTTGATTCGAATGGAACAATCCAAGAGAAAATTTTTGATTTTCATTTAAATTCAGTCCCGCAATTACAGGGTGGTGTATGCAAAAATGTGATAAATATAAGTTTCCATTTGTTTGTATTCAAATGAAGTAGCTTAATTCAATTGAAATCCGACTTCCGGTTCTGGGATTACAGGGTGATTAGTGTGAAATTTTCAATCACAAGGGTATTTTGCTATAAGGGACTCCGACATATTTTTCGTGCAACAAATATTTTATTCGCGTTGTCCAACTAGTCATTCGAACTTGTGAAATCTTATCTCTTGTTAGTTATATTCAAAATATTTTCTCTGGATCTATGTTTATAAAACATGTGCTACAAAAAATTTCAATTCCGAAATCTGCAGATCTGTAAAATCCGTGAAAATTCCATTGTATATTAAAGTGCAATCTGGTGTAGGTTTGATACCGAACATAACACCTTATATTTCAGCTTTACATGAGAAAAAGTTTCTGCTCGACAGCGGTGTAACATAATCCCTCCAAAGTACAGTTGCTTGTTTATGTTTGGTTAGGTGCCTCCGGACAGATTAGACTGGCGACTGGCAACGATACAAGCGAGCGATAGGTTGCGGAGTCAGGCCATTTTATGAGGATGTGCACAACGGACGGCGATAACACTTTACGCACTGACAGTTTCAAATTTTGTTTCGCCCGTCGGATGGTCCCATAGTTGCACACAATGGTGCACCGGACCGGGTGCTTGGATTTTGTGATGGTTGGCCGGGGAACGGAACGAAAAGTTAGTCGCCAAAATAACAAGCAACGAGCCCCAGCTTACTCATCAATCTATGTGAACTCAGATTATGATTCTAAACACTTTAAGCAGGGTATTTTATTGCGAGAAATCTGAATACAAATGATGCCTGGTTGGTTGAAACTACGAGCCTTGGAAGAACGGCGCGAACCTGGAGCTCCATGATTAAAACTTGAGAAGTCTGTAAATGTCTATCGGAGATTTATTGCTTAAGGCAGCCAAATTAGGCACGAGAAAGCTTCGTGTGAACGTGTTAGATTGAGTGATTTTGTGAACTAAATGTTGCCATTGGAGCTTACTATTATGATCTGACTATTAATATTGTATGTTTCTTTTTGTTAATGGCATTTTGGAAATACAATATCATATCACGTCGTAGCGTGATGGATTAGATAGTTCTAGCGGTTGATGTAAGCAGTTTGAATACATCTAGCAATTTCCTCATAACCACTGATTCACGTATCACCCATCGCTTCTGGAGTATATTAGTTCCGAACTACCAAACTAGCATTTCCCGCAAAGTTTTAAATATCCATCGTTAACCAAAGTTGTCTCCGACTGGAAAAAGAGTTTAAAACACACAAAACAAGCTATTATTACAAATTGAAGCATTATTTTGCCATTTAAATAATAAAACAATGTCTAAATACACAATGATAGTAAAATGAACTATTACTATAATATTAGTTTGCAATCGCTTTTGTCGTGAATACGACCCACTTACTGTATCGGTATAAAGGATAAACATTCACCTTTTTCCCATTATTTTCTGTGCAACGGTTGTCGGAAGCAAGACATACTGGAAAGTAACAACGAAGACCTCACACTTTTGGCATGAAACGAACAGCAGAAATTGTGCCGAAGAACCGTCGCACACAGCAAAACCACACCAGAGGCCTGCTGACCCTGTTGGAATGAAGCGAACGGCAGGATGGTGTAAAGGAACTTCATCGGGAGAACACTTTTGAACAGTAATTTGCGTTTCCAGTGCGCAGCAGTGGAAGTCGTCATGGGAGCACTGTGTTTGAAAACACCGCTGCTCAGTTAAGTTGTCCGAAATTTGAGTCGGCATTCATTGTGAATTCAGATACCATAGGTCATGGCAATTCAAAGAACTTTTCAGTACCACAGATCATCGTAAAGAATTATTTGAATTTTACCTTATACTTACTAAAAGCATCGGATAACACGAAATAAATAGTTTTTGTATACACGTCCTCCAGTTATGATTGTTACATTACCCACCCACCGTTTTATTCGGGTAAAACATGTATACAATTATTATTATTATTAATATCATTTATTTTACCCCGGCTTTAACCTTTTGGTCGTTCACCGGGGTACATGTATACACGACAAGGCTGGAAGGATTTTTAGAGGTTAGAAGTAGTTGAAGTTACACATGCTATTCGTGCAGGTATACGGAGCGCTCATAGCCCGCTCAACTTTTGAAAGTATATTTTCATAGCACGATTTTTTTTTCATCTGCTGCCATGATATTTCGAAAGCTATCAAATTGTTTCTGCTCAAATTTCTACAGCATCTTCTGTAGGTTCTTCTGTTCAAACTTCGAATTGAACTAAAAAAATTAGAACAACTTCGTTAGTTTTTCTTTAGGGACCTAAAAATAGAGAAAAAATTGTTTTTTTTTCTTTGAAAATTTTCATTTTTTTAAATTTTTGTTCCATATTTAAGTTTTATAAAGAGTTTGTTTGTTTCAGACAATCAGATCAACCAGAATTATGGCAGTAGTGAAGAGTGATTCTGTTGAAAAGTTTTTATGAATGGACTTCAAAAAAATTCAAGGATTCTTAAACAAAATTTGAAGAAGATTTGAAATATGCCTATCATTCTGTTTTAACGGCTCTTCGAAAAGACAAAACCCAAAATTGGTTTGAAAAACGGACTTCATACAAGCTGGGGGTATGGAGCACTCTAAAAAAACTATTTTCTCAGGCATCTGTTTACTACAACTTTTCCGAATTTGAAATTTGTTGACTCATTTCCAAAAATATTGAGCCGATATAAAATGTGCGGTTAGTCGATTACGTAATACGACATTTAAAAAAATGATAAAAAAATTGTCGATTTTTCATGGGTTTACCTTTCCTCGCACTGACGAAACTATCCATGCATCAATCGTAGTAACCCATGAGTCAACAGAAAAAAATGACAACTCTATCATTCCATCTCTAACCGTGATGGCGAAAACAGTGAAGCAACTCCGTTCAGTAGTGAGCGCGTTCACCGCTGGTGGTGCTCTCTCCACCAAAATACGATGACGTTTGTATTTTGTTGTTGTTTTTATTTTATTGAAATAATGGAGAAGACCTCCCCGCAAAACACTTAATTTGCCACAAAACTCGTCATTTTTATAGCAAAGAAAAGTATTATTTGAAAAACACTGATTCTGAAACTCTATGACGATTGTTTTCCAATGCATATTTGGAAAGGTAAATCACTGAAATAAAAATCACCTATGTATAGAAACACACTCGCGAAATTGATTTTATTGTATGTATCACCCTGTAAATCGGGAAGTCGTGATAAAAAATTCCATAGTGGTAAAAGGGAGTGTAAGACCTATTATTTGAATCTAAGTTTTATTTGAATCTGAGCTTGAGAAAATTGGTTCAGCCATCTCAGAGAAAATTAGGTGATATTATTTGTCATATACACCTGCAGGGGTTATGCGATCTCGTGGAACTGAGTCGAATCGTATATGACATTCGGCCCTCCGAGTTTTGGTTCAAAAGTCGGGTCTCACTGTGATTTTAGTCTATAACATATATCTCAGGAACCGGAAGTGACAGTCATTTGATCACTGATTAACAATTGCATAGCTTTCAAACGAGCATAAACTTATCGAAATCGCTATATCCATCTCCGAGAAAATTGAGCGAAGAAAAAAAAAGTTGTTATGGTGGGAAGTAAAATATTCATATTGTCACTTTATCTGACAAATATATTGTACTCAATAATAAAAGATTGGACTTTTCATCTCTTTGATTATACTTTGTACTCATGATTACATAAAAATAAAGCTATAATTTCATATATTTTTTCCAATAACTCGAAATTTCAAAATAATATCTGTTTGAGTTGCTAGTCAAGAAACGACTCTGAAAAAGTAAAAAATTGATTGTTTCCAATTCAGAGATCACAGAAACATAATTTTTGGAATTGTACCCATTTTCTCAGGTGTACTGTTCCTTTGATACAGTCATCTCCAGTAAAGGAGATTTCTCAAATTTGTCGCTCGTCGTATTAAAAATTAGTTTTGTGAGCAGCTAGTGAGAACCGGAAGCCCAGAACCCCAAGCCCTGGAAACTTCTGGTGAAACGCGGAGAGGTTTTCACCAAATGCTCTAGTCTGTTTTGGATGTATAACGTCTGTTTTGCAATGAAGGCAAATGTCCACCAGACAATATTGTGAAGAAATAATGCCATAGGCACTAACTAACCACTGCTGTAGATGAAGAGTTAGATAGAGGAAAACAGTTTAAAAATAAACGAAATTTCACTTAAAATCACAGCCGTTCTTCAACAGACAACTCAATAAAGTAGCACCAACAATAATTACCGAGAATGCCTTCGGGCAGACGTTGATTTCGATCAGTCCGCTTCAAATACATCAGAAGGCACGAGAGACGCCGAACCGAATGCGATGATTTCTTTTGATTATATATACGGTACACATCCGGCTTTAATCTTAAAGCCACTGAGTAAGATATACGCGAATTTATTCGAAGAAAACTGGACACCAATAAGACTGCCGAACTGCACAAGCTGGTTTCCAAAGGTAAAATTTCTGATGAACTTTCCTTTATACTGTTCAAAGTCGAAGTTAGTCTGCAGTTTGAATCTCTCTCGTTATTAACATCAACGGAAAGGAATAATTTTCCGGGAACTCGATTTCAGAGCACGATCAACTTCCACTTCCAACCAGCAATGGAAATTTTATTCGACGGCAGATTCGAGAATTATTTCGCTTGCTCTTACTAATTCTTGTTTTATACTCGCCATTGATACCATAGACAACTACAGATATTTTTTTTCCTTTCTCTGTTAGAAAGGTTATGCAATCACTCTGAAAAACGACTTTCGACCCGAAGCCCGGAAGGACGCGTGCATGTACCACTCGAAACAGTTCTTCGATTTCAGTAAATTTTTGTGTGTGTATGCATATACAAATATGTGACAAAAATGGTATACTTGATTATCTGTGAAATGGCTGAACTGATTGATTTTCACTAACTTTAATTCAAATGAAAAGTCTCATGGTTCCATAGTATGCTAATGAATTTTGTTCGGGCTCGACTTTCGGTTTCGGAATTACACGGCAATATGGGGAATAAAAACGTGCTTAATCCACCTATTTTTTATGAATCAGCATGACTCTCGTTTTAAATTTATATTTTTAAACTGCAACACGAATCAAAGATAGAAATGGAATGAAATCTTAAAATGCCTTTCAATCTAAACGCCTTTTAATATAAACGTGGGACAATCGATTAAGCATTCCATGAGATGATGAAGTTGAAGTTTTTAAAAGTTTTTGTCATTATTTATGGTATGGTAAGTCAATGAATTAGTATGACGAATAAATTGAAATAGTTTTGAAGATATTTTGGTATCGTCATCTTCTATGACGGTTTGAATTTCAAAAACTCATCACCATGTAACTTCAAAACTGGAAGCCGGAATCAGATAAAATTAACCAATTTTGTATAGGACCATAAGTTTCAATATGAGTTTTGCCTTTCTCTATAGAAAGGTATTAGAAATGCTTGAAAACCCGACTTTCGATCGGAGCCTCGGAAACCCATAGTGTTATATACCATTCGACTCAGTTCGTCGAGATCGGAAAATGTTTGTGTGTGTGTATGTATGTGTGTGTGTATGTGTGTGCACTTTTTGACGATATTTGAACGCGCTCAATTTTCTCAGAGATGGCTGAACTGATTTGAACAAACTTGGGCTCGTTTGAAAGCTACTGTCGGGCCATTGATCAAGTTCGAAGATCAAATGGTTGTGACTTTTGGTTCCAGATATATGATGGTATAAGTGACGTAACCGACAAAACACGTTGATTTTTACCGCTCTTATATATATAAGGGTGCCAAAATTTTGGGATCACCTCTATTTTCGTTAAGTTCTAGTGCTCAAAAGTTTAAGCACCTCGAAAAAAGCCTTCATGCAAAATTTGACCTAAATCGGACATGCTTAAGGGGTGCTGCCCGGTGGTAAAGGTTTGACAATTTTCGATCTTGAAAAAGCACCATAGGGGGGAGTACATGAAATTTCCAAAATCGAAAATTTTTTTGATGCCAAAACTTTCAAAACTGCATAAAACATTGAAATTTAGTGTCATCCCAAAAATCCAAAGTCCCAAAAAGTCGATTTTTTCAAAAAAAATTTTTTTTTGGGATGACACTAAATCTCGACGTTTCATGCAATTCTAAGCCTTTTGGCATCAACATTTTTTTTTCGATTTCGAAAATTTCATGTACTTCCCCCTATGGTGATTTTTCAAGATATATGAAAATTCCACTAAGTGGACTAAGAAGGCTTTTTTTAGATTAGCATCACTGTTCTCATACAAATAGGCAACGCAAATGTCAAGCACTAGTTTGGAAAAATGTTGCTGACTGTGTGACATAAACACTGAAGCATGCTTTTGTGAACTACTCGAATCAATCTGAATCAATTGGTGTCAAAATTAGTATCCAAATTTATTTAATAAAAGTATGAAACATATTTTCATGAGACTGTTATGAAAGAAGAGAAAGGCATTTTCACACCACTAGGTGGATTAAGAAGGGTTTTTTGTTTGTGGTTTTGGCTTTCGGAAACGGAATTCGGTAACCGGTGTAGCCGTAGAAATTCGCCTACTGGATTGTTAGCCTCTTCATTAGATTCGAAATTTTTGACAATCAGTGTCATCTTAGAGAAATCGTACCGCGTTCCACATTGAATTTATGTACCTTCCGGGATCTAAAACCGAATACCGGTCAAACTGAAATAAGTTTATTTGATCGTCGAATCTCAAAATCTGTTAACCCGATAAACTCGATAAATTTATATGAAATTATTACACTAATCACCCTGCATTTTCTGAATCGGAAGTCGGAAGATTTGTTGAAAAAAACAAGCAATTTTTATGGGACCTTAAAACCTTTTATTTAAATGTTATATGGACGAAATTGGTTCCGCTGTCTGTTAGTAAAATAAGTCTCAGTATTTTAATTTCATTACATATATCATCCTGTAGTTTCGGAACCAGAAGTCGGATCCAAATGAAATTCAGAAACCTTATATGGTAGCATAGGACTGTGCATATGAGTCAAAGTTTGTAGAAATGAGTGAGGCCATCTCCGAGAAAAATCAATGAACGTCGCTGAACACAATTTTTCGATAAAAAATCAATCTTCCTCCAACTTAGCCAGCACCAATTCATGGATAAATTAAAGATCAAATGACGGCTCATGTTTAAATTATAGACCAATCTGAACAAGTTTTATAATGACACAAGACACGATTCACAAGTGATCTGTCAAAAACAGTGCTGCCAAAAAGATACCAGCAAAAAATCACCCTTTAAATCTGAATGTTGATTACGCTATTCGTCTTATTTAACTGCAGTAAATGCTCCTGTTTTAATTCGCAGTTCATTTGTGCTTTGAGTAAAGTTTCACTTACTTGTATCGAAGGTCGAAAGCGAGCCCGTTTGAAGCCTACAACGGTGATATTTTCCTTATTGGCGACGGTTCCTTATGTTCATTCGGTTAAATCATTTTGAAATCGTCTTTTTGTTCTCATACTGTTCATCTGGGCCGTAAGCGGACTATTTGGTTTGGATGGGACTATTTGGACGCGGAATAAAAGTAAATTGAGAGTGACGTTGCATATTAGTCGTATGATAGTTTTACTCGAAGACAAGGAATAAATTAAAACACTTGTAATAAGCCACAAGTCATAGGGTCAGGCAGACTCAATAGGCTTATTACAACAAGGTTAAAAATTGTCATTTACTAGGCACCAAAAATTGCTCCATGAGACAAATTACTGAATGGTATGTTATACTTACTTCAATTACTCAATTCAAGCGTAGATTTTTTTTTCAGCAAAATAAAAAAGAAAACATTAAATCCGAAAAAAACTCTTAAGCAAAATCAGAAGTACTGAATTGTTCAGTACATTTCTGTCATCTCATCCGACGGTTAACAAAGACATCCAGACTAACCAGAGGATTGCCTCGATTATGGCCTTGTCTGAAAGGATTCGGTCAAGGCACAATTAGAACCGTAAAATCTTGCCAAAGAGAGCGAGCAAGTACTTACCGTGAAAACATGCATCAAACTGTCGTACTCGGTGCTGCACCGTTTAGCAGAGAACAGTCAATCTGCCGCTGGCGCTAGCTGCTGCCATTGCTGTCAAGTAAATCCCACACGGTGTGGGTGAATTTGTTATTCCTTCTTCCAGGACAAAGTTCGCAACTCAAGGCTCCTGCGAAGTGATATCAGAAAGTTTTGTAATTGAAAGAGTTTTAATTACGGCCCGGCAGCGTACGTACGGTGCATTTGTTATATTGTTGCTTCAGTGGACCATCGAATGTATTAGAAAAAGTGTTCAAAAGAATGAAAATACTGCTCGGGGTAACGATTTCTTTGTAAGGATATTAAGCGAGTTTTTAAATTTTTAGTCGCTGTGGATCTAAGGAAAATGAGAGAGGACCATTCTGGTGATACTGTTTGCTATCGATTGAATTTCTGTTGAATTTTGGCTGGTTTAGTGATAACGTTGAAGCAATTGCAAACTTGGAAAGCTACTTGATTTGCAACATTTTAATTTGTTTCGAAATTTTTGTGTTTCAAGAATCAATTGATGATCAAATAATGTTTTACTTTTCTCTGTTCTAAACAAATGACATTGAATTGCTGGAGAAAATAACTTCTGATCGGAGCCCTGGAGACCCTTACGAGACCCAAAATCGATATACCTCATACACGAATGGAAATGAAGACTTTCGCTTTATTTATAATCCTTGCATGCTATTACAAAATGGGTATTTGTGGATCGAATTTAATAATTGGATATTGGAAAACGATGTTTCGGCGCGTCTCAAAATTCAATATGGTGAGTATAGGTGTATCGATATACCTTGAAGACCATTACGATATGATTCTATGTCATTTGAAAAGTAGATGTGTTTCAGAAAATGGTTTTTGGCTATCGGTTTTTACTCTAGATGGAGAACACTACTTCATCGATATTGTTTGAATATTGTACAATGCTCCTGAAAAGTTTGTTCGAGTGCCTTGCATTTGCAGCGTCCTTAGCAAATTTGCTGGTTTGCATTGGCGCAGCAGTTTTTGTTTACGCGCTCTTGGAATGTGCTCGGGGTTGCTGAGGTGTTTTTTGTTTACGCGACACTGAGGTGCTCTGCGTAAACAAAGAAATTTCACGGACAACCGCGGTAACGTTCACGATGGTCTCGGGTTTAGGCCGAACAGCTAGTGAAATGTTAGGAACATAAAAACCACTAGTCGAAAAAAATCAGAGTTCAGTTCAGTAGAGTTCAGCTCGGTTCAGCACAGACCAGACTCAAATTCTGAAAAATTAAGTGAAAAGTTAGAGTTCAGCTCGGTTCAGCACAGACCAGACTCAATTTCTGAAGAATTAAGTGAAAAGTTAAGTCTAGTTCGGAGTGTAATACAGTAAGCCGTAGGAGTATGCATAGTGGGCATTGTGAGGGTCAAGTATCAAGTGACCTCAAAATCAAGCAAGAAATAATGTTTTCGGAAGGCATCTAAAGAAGTGAAAATTGCTGTAATGAATAGAGATTTAACAGATTCATGTGTAGTGTTTAAGATCACCATGAAGTGTTGTGAATAGATTTTCTAACTAGTGGAGTATGCACTAGATTGTACTGCAGTAGGACATACGTTCATATGTGCGTAAACTTAATGATATGCCGAACTTAGTGAGACTGCGTGAAGTGTTAGCCTTATTAACAATCGTTAGTGACTTTTGTTAGATTGTGGGAAAGAACTCCCAAAACAGCCTAATCCTGCACTATTGAGAATAAGTAGCTGTTAAGTGAAAAGC
The DNA here is from genome assembly GCF_030247185.1 of Malaya genurostris. Taxonomy (NCBI): domain Eukaryota; kingdom Metazoa; phylum Arthropoda; class Insecta; order Diptera; family Culicidae; genus Malaya; species Malaya genurostris. The sequence continues at coordinate 246,858,979 of NC_080571.1, read as the reverse complement.
ATAAAAAGATAAACTATAAACTCAGAAAAAAGGTGAATTTCGTGGTATTACTCCGTATAGAACTAAAAGAAACGTCATCTTCGTTATTCTGCCACCCGCCACCGCTCGGCTGGGAGCCTACAAGTGGTGACAGCGGTGGTCCTTTGCGAGGCAAAGGAAGACATCATCGGAACGCAAACCCAAGTGACTACCAGAATTCGGAGATGATCGGCAGAAGGGGGATGTTCATCATGTTGATCGAGTAAGTAATCCATACACATTCAGTGCGCTTTGTTCGACATCTACATTCAACAGTGAATTGGGGCAACCACGCCTGATCGGGCCGTTGTCAAATATAGTACTATAAATTCGCAAAAAGAAAAAAAAAAAAAAAAAAAAAAAAATGAAACCTAAGTTAATGATAGCATAATTGTAAAATGTCAGGACCGTGCATTGATACTAAAAGACGAGTTATTTACATACACGGCTTGGAAATTATCTACATCACACAGTTTGTTTTTTTTTACGTTGAGGAGTAAAATTTCTGATAGCCCGTTAGAATAGATTTTCGATGGTTCTATAAAGAACCGATTCGATGGTTTTATGTAGTGATTTTTGGTTTATATTTACAACTAATCTTCACATATGGGAAATACCGGAGCGAGTAATTTTGAAATTATCTTAAATGGATCAGCTCGGTAGAATTAATGAAATTGGCGAATATATTGTGAAAGAGTACGAAAATCTCTATAAAAATAAAACTAGACCCCGATCATTAGCTGGGATAATTGCAAAAAGAGAGACCCTTCTCGACGCATTCAGGGAATTAGAGAGACTAATTGGTGGTTACGAAGCGCGCGTCAGTGTAGATTGTTGGAATACATTAACAGACCAGTTTGAAAACGTAAAAACAAAATACGACGCGGCAATTAGAATATTAGACGAATCCACTATTATCGAGGCCGAGCAACTAAAATCGCCCATATTACAATTAAGTGTGGATTTAGACACAAACAAGCGCGCCGGTAACAGCTCAAACACCGCAAACATGAGCCAAAATAGGAACGAAAACGCCGAAAGATATCGGTTTCCGATGCAAACGGCGATACAATGTATTCCAGAGTTTCATGGTTCAGTGGATGAACTCGAACCATTTTTAATACAAATAAGCTATTTCGCAGACGAAATACCATTGGGGGAGGATCAAAAACCACTATTGAATGTGGTGTTGATGAAATTGAAAGGGAAGGCAGCGTCATTCATAAACAGAATACGAGCTAACACATGGGAAGAAATGTTTCAAAATCTGAAAAGACAATTCAGCATAAGAATAACCGTTGAAGGCATTTTACAGAAAATAGAGACATTAGAGCAAGGACCGTCGGAGACATTTACAAATTATGCTGATAGAGCACTGCAAATTTATGAATGCATCGAAGAGATGCAACGAGATCAACACACCGAAAGTTCCTTCGCAGAAAGGAGCTTGAAAATACATTTCATTGGGGGATTACGAAACGCAAGCTTGAAACAGGCAGCGAAAAGTCAAAAGGGTATTGCATTTAGAGATTTGATACAATTTTTGCAGGATGAACATGCGGAATGTGATCATCTGGAAAACATAGTACAACGATTACAAGCCTGTCGGATGTCAGAGAACAAACATAGAACTGCAGATCAGTTGGGCCATGTTAGAAATAGATTCTCAGGTCAGCATCAACAGGCTCACGGCAGAGCTCCACGACAACCAAATTGGGGGAATTCTTGGAACCAGGAAAGACCTGGCGGAAGTCGATCAAACGATAATAGGAGGTATTATCGAGAACCTGAAAACCGCGGTAATCAGTATAGAGAATCCGGACGCATGATGCCAAATTATCAGAATAGCTACGGAAACCGAGATGATAACAGACGTCAATATAATCGTCAAGACGAAAGATATCAAGTACGAAACCAGGGCGTGAATAACCAAGCTGAGGGCAGAACATGGCGAGAAGACAGAAATCGAGAAATGATGTATAGAGACCAGTCTCCCGCAAGAAGGTACGATGGCAGAAACTACGATCAACAGATTAGACACCAAGATAGCACGCAGAATAACGGCAGAAGATATAACAATCAACAATCCAACTATCGAAAAAACTAAATTATGGGGCGTATGAGTTGACAGAGAACCGAACACCCCATGAAAAGTATAACACATGGAATGTAATTAAGAAAATACAAAACAAGGTGGAACAAATTGACCACCAATTGGAAAGAATGACGGATCTTTCAAACAGAGAAAGAAGTTCGAGTAAAACTCGAGAAGCGAATACTATAAGCCATTCATTGGCAAGAAATTGGTTCAACGCATTCGAAATTGAAATGAGAACCACAACGAGACCTAGCATTAAGAAAAAATTCCTAATTGATACCGGCGCTAGTTCGAACCTAATAAGCAGAAGATGCGCGGAAGAGATAGGTGCATACAGAATAAATATTAAAGAACAAATTCATTACACAGGAGTAATGAATATTCCGCGAATTAGTCTCGGTACTACAGAAGCAGACTTTTTAATAGATAACCTAAAATTTAGAATAAAATTTGACGTCGTCGAGGAATTAGGATTTGCAGGCATCCTTGGAATGAACTTTATAAATAAGCACGTTACTAATATAGATATCCAAAATGGCAAGATAATCTTACAAGAAAAGCAAATTGTATTTAGCATGGAAGCAAAGCCGATACCAAAGTGGCTACAATATGCTATGGGAGATACGGAGCGACAAGCAGAAGGCCATAATCAGAAAATTACAGGAGCACAGAATTCGCTTCATGATAATATAGAATACAAGTCAAATACAAACAACCTAATATATAAGGAAAATCAATACCCAATGGTAACCGAGAAAGGGTGTCAAACTGAAGAAAATATACGTAGTATACCGAAAACCAATAACATAAGCTGCCAAACCGAGTTCATTATAGCAAACGTAGACATAATAGGTAAGACGGAAATCAAAACAAATAACTATGACATATATAATAGTGTACATGACAATGTTCATAACAAGAATAATAATGAAAATGACACAGCCGATTTTGATTACAAACAAATGATAAATGAACCAGTTTTTAAAAGGGAAAAGTTTACCACAATATGCAAGGATGTAGACGAATTCAACGAAAACAAATCGGGGCAACAAAAACCTATTCTCACAGAAGACAACTATGACCTTAGCTTAGTGGAAAACAACAAATTTAAGACACTACAAGGATCACGTAGAATAGAAAAAGTTCTCGAAGTGCTAAATGCTGAAGTCTTAGAGGGTAGTTTATCAAAGCGTAATAAATATGAAATAAATAAAAAGCACGTGAATAAAAATGATAACAATAATGCATCGTATCAGAGCAATCATGAGTTATACAAAAACGACGATCGTTCAGATAGTATGCTCCCCGGTTGTGGAACTACTATTACTAATGAAGAGGAAAAGGAGTTTATTGACAGAGAGTATGACGAGGAAGACAAATGGTTCCTTGATTTAGATACAAATCAAGACGTAATTCTTACGGAAAATAAAAGATACGGTCAAATAACTGGTCGAGACCGAACGGAAAAAGTATTAGAATCACTAAATATGAATCATCTAAAAAGAGAAAATTTTAGGGATATAGAGATGATTATGGCATCATATAGCGATGTATTCTATCTGAAGGGGGATAAACTAACTATCACTGATGCGGCAGTGCACGAAATTGAGACCACGTCAAACGTGCCTATCAACAAACGGCAATACAGATTTCCGGAAGCTACAAAGAAGCATATTAACGAAGAAATCGAAGAAATGCGTAGGCAAGGTATCATAAGGCCTAGCAAGAGCCCATGGAATGCTCCAGTATTATGCGTACCAAAGAAGGACGATGAATATGGCAACAAGAAGTATCGAATTGTAGTAGACTTCAGAGCATTGAACTTGGTGACAAAACCCTTTGTATACCCGATCCCCTTGATCGATGAAATCTTAGACAACCTAGGGAACAGTAAATATTTTTCAACTTTGGATTTAAAATCGGGATTTTATCAAGTACCGATCGACCCAAAGGATGCTGCAAAGACAGCCTTTTCCACTCCAAAAGGGCATTTTGAGTTTACGCGGATGCCTATGGGGTTAAGAAATAGTCCATCTACTTTCCAAAGATTAATGAATACTGTCCTATACGAAATAAAAGACGTCAAAGCAATCGTATACTTAGATGATATAATTGTTTTTGGCACTACCGTGGAGGAACACAATAACAACTTAAGTAAGGTGCTGAAGGCTTTGCGTCAACATAATTTGAAAGTTGAGCCGGGCAAATGCCAGATATTGAAAGATGAAATAAAATACCTAGGGCATGTGATAGATCAGAATGGAGTACGTCCTATGGAGGACAATATAATGGCTATCAAAGAAATGGCAGCACCTAGAACGGTCAGAGGCGTCCGCTCATTTCTAGGAACGGTAAACTTCTATGGAAAATTCATACCGCAACTAGCAGAGAAACGTAAACCGTTGAACGACCTCTTGCGGAAAAATGTAAAATTTGTTTGGTCAGACGAATGCCAGAAAGCATTCGAGGAATTAAAATTTTTTCTGACATCCGACACACTGTTAGTTAGACCGAACTACAAAGATACGTTCGTGATCACAACAGATGCTAGCGAGTACGCCATTGGAGCTGTACTATCTAACGAAAAGTCTATCGATAGACCAATAGCATATGCCAGTAGAGGCCTAGTAGGTGCTGAAAGAAGGTACCATACGATTGAGAAGGAATTGTTGGCCATTGTCTGGGCGGTAAACAAGTTCAAACACTTCATTTATAATCAAAAATTCATCGTCTACACAGACCACAGACCGTTAATTTCAATATGGCACTTGAAGGAAACTTCGCCAACGCTAACACGGTTACGATTAAAATTACAAGGATTGGAAATAGACATTCGCTACAAACAAGGCAAGGACAATGTCGTAGCAGACTTTTTATCGAGATTGCCCGAACAGGATAAGACCCCACACACCATATCGGTAGTAACGAGACAACAAAAACGCCAACACCAGCAAGCAGAAGAAGATCTTGCGAAGCAGAAAGATGCAGAGAGTAGAGTGAACCCCAAGCAAGTTAGGGATGAATCCGGGCGATTCGCGTTATTTGAAAATAAACAGAAAACTGAATGGAACCCACACATGGACGGGTTGGAAAACATCGATTTTGGATGCGATGAGAAGGAAGATTTGGGGGGATTCTCGTACCTCGAGGAGTACGATATATGTACCAGAGAGAACGACATTGAATTCAATCGATTAAAAATTTCGACAAAGAAAAGCGACGAAAACAACGCTGAGGCTACATTCGTAATAGTAAACAGCAAATCAGCATACAAGGAATTGGAGGAAATCGTAGAATTACCTCATGGTCTAAAGGACCACTTGAACGGAAGGATCTTTGAAATTCCGAATAGGAAGCTATGGGGGTTGATTTTGAACGGGTCCAAGAAATCATTAACAGATACACACGTACTTTTGGGAGGGCTAATGGATGCCTTTACAAACTGCCCCGAATACGTAAGAAATGCGGAAACCATTCAAATCATTTCATTCAGGAACTTGAAAAGGGCTCCTGAGTCGACGGCACTAAGGTTTATTGCCAAGAAATTTGGCAAGATATTCACATTATACGCCCCAGAGAAGGATCGAATGCTTGTAGCAGAGGAGGATCGCGAGACAGTATTAAAAGAATTCCACGATTCTCCCTTAGGCGGACATGTAGGTAGCAAACGTATGCGGATGCGAATGAGCCCGCTGTTCCAATGGAAAAATATGCGCCAAGACATCGAGAATTATGTCAAACAATGCGACTCGTGCCAGAAAAATAAGATTGGCAGGGCAAACAAAATTCCGATGAAGATAACTACAACATCTTCTGAACCATTCGAGAAATTATATATGGACATAGTAGTACTCCCAGAATCAGACTGGGGTAACAGATATGGTCTGGTTATGCAAGACGATCTGACCAGATATTTAATCGTAGCACCCATGACAAATCAAGAGAGCTCCACAGTTGCTCAAACATTCGTAGACCATTATATATGTAAATTTGGGACACCGGCCGAACTGGTAACCGACAATGGAACAAATTTCGTAAGTTCTCTAATGAAAAACGTATGTAAAATTTTAAAAATTAAGAAGATTACTACAAGTACCTACCACCCACAAGCAAACCTCGTGGAGAGATCAAATAGGGAATTGAAAACTTATCTTAGACAGTACGTGGGTAGCGACCCAACAACCTGGGATCAGTTGTTACCATTCTTCACGTTCGAATATAACACGACCATAAACTCATCTACTGGCTACACGCCGTTTGAGTTATTATATGGAAAACGGGCAAATATTCCGAATTCAATTTACAAATATGACAATGATGGTTTATACTACGAAGACTACGTGAACGAAATGCGATCGACATTCAAGCGATTACATACTCAAGCACGAGAAAATCTAGTAAATTCCAAAGAAAAACGGAAGGAGTTGTACGATAGAAGCTCCAATGAATGGCAACCAATGTGGGGAGACTTGGTACTAGTTAAAGCCAACCCCACAGGAGCAGGACAGAAATTACAGTCGCTATGGAGAGGACCCTACGAAGTAGTTGCTCTCCCTAGCGAACAAACGACAACTATCAAAAACGGAAACAGATTAGAAAAGATTCATAACAACAGATTGAAGAAGTACACGGATTAAGTTTCTAATGGGAATTTATATTGGAACAGTTTTTGGTTAATCATTGAAGTATCACAAATTCAATCGCTATAAAGTATCACAAATTTAGCGCCAAGGTCAATATCAGGCTAAACGGATATGGACTTGAATTTTTTCTTTTCAACAACAGACGCACTCGAGAAACAAAACTACGCGGCATAGTAAGCTGTAAACATTAAACAGTCCAACTTTCTGCCGCGCACAGCAAAACCAAGCAAGCGTTGCATGCGCCAGAACGATGGGCGCTCGGCAAAAACAAATGAAACCATCGCGAAAAAAAAAATACAGGCTAAACTCGATTTAGAAGCACCTATGAATATGCATGCAGACGAATGCGCGCGACTAAGCATGGGCAGCGAAAACACATTTCATATTTTTAAGGATTATTAGTATCAGTTGTTTTTTTTTGTACTATAATCTTAAGAAAAAAATTCTTTCATTAACAAATCCAAGAGTTTTCACGTTTGGAATGTGTCTGCTTGTATACATTCCAGTATCATGACGGCTATCGAAGTATTAGGGGAGAAAACCAAGCCGTGTATGTATCTCAAAATTATAATTATAGCATACTAAACTTTCAAATAACCTTTGTACGTTTTATTGTTCCCAGCAAAACTAAAAACGCATATTGTATACTAGCCTTATTAAACAAAAGGAATAATAAAATACAGAGCAAAACGAAAACACATGAAATCAAAAACACCTAAGCAATCCGTTTCAGGATACTTCAATTAAGGGTGATAACAGCTGACTAGATAAAATCGGAATATTTTTCTGTCCACAAAGTCAATAAGCCGAGCTAAAATTTACAATCCAAGATTATCAGTAAGTTATGAAAACTATACAAAATTTTTTAATACCCATATCCTCGCGCCTAAGTCCGATACCATCACAATCGACTTGATGCTAACCCTTAAGGTATCATCAAGCTCAGTAAGTAAGGGGGCATGCAGCGTCCTTAGCAAATTTGCTGGTTTGCATTGGCGCAGCAGTTTTTGTTTACGCGCTCTTGGAATGTGCTCGGGGTTGCTGAGGTGTTTTTTGTTTACGCGACACTGAGGTGCTCTGCGTAAACAAAGAAATTTCACGGACAACCGCGGTAACGTTCACGATGGTCTCGGGTTTAGGCCGAACAGCTAGTGAAATGTTAGGAACATAAAAACCACTAGTCGAAAAAAATCAGAGTTCAGTTCAGTAGAGTTCAGCTCGGTTCAGCACAGACCAGACTCAATTTCTGAAGAATTAAGTGAAAAGTTAGAGTTCAGCTCGGTTCAGCACAGACCAGACTCAATTTCTGAAGAATTAAGTGAAAAGTTAAGTCTAGTTCGGAGTGTAATACAGTAAGCCGTAGGAGTATGCATAGTGGGCATTGTGAGGGTCAAGTATCAAGTGACCTCAAAATCAAGCAAGAAATAATGTTTTCGGAAGGCATCTAAAGAAGTGAAAATTGCTGTAATGAATAGAGATTTAACAGATTCATGTGTAGTGTTTAAGATCACCATGAAGTGTTGTGAATAGATTTTCTAACTAGTGGAGTATGCACTAGATTGTACTGCAGTAGGACATACGTTCATATGTGCGTAAACTTAATGATATGCCGAACTTAGTGAGACTGCGTGAAGTGTTAGCCTTATTAACAATCGTTAGTGACTTTTGTTAGATTGTGGGAAAGAACTCCCAAAACAGCCTAATCCTGCACTATTGAGAATAAGTAGCTGTTAAGTGAAAAGCATAAAAAGATAAACTATAAACTCAGAAAAAAGGTGAATTTCGTGGTATTACTCCGTATAGAACTAAAAGAAACGTCATCTTCGTTATTCTGCCACCCGCCACCGCTCGGCTGGGAGCCTACACTAATTATATAAATATAATTTCATATAGTCGTATTGTATGATTTCAATATTTAATTGAACAACTGAGAGTCTTAATCTAATATTTAAAAGCGACCTCAAATATAAATCTTTTGCTTTATGTCAATGTGTGTCAAGTGTTCCAAATATAGTGATAAAATCTAAAAAAGTATTGAAAATCTCTTCACAACATATTTGTTAGCGCTTCCAGATTTTTGGTATCTAGTCATCAAATCCTTTCCGAAAATACCCAATTTGTAAGTGTTCTTACGGATTATTAATAAACCGGAAATCGCAACCCATATTGTAAGGATTTTAAGAAATATCAATAAACCGAAATCTTGGATTTGGAAATAATAATAATTTTCTTGCACCCACTTAATAATTTTCTTGCACCCACTTATCACAACCGTTCCGAAAATGGCCATATGGTTGGGGGTTTCTACATTCATTACACAAAACTATTTTTCCAAATGAAGTAAACTATTTTACGAACCAAATCCCAAATAACTTTTTCTACGAGCTACCTCCATTCATTAACCCCCGTTTAGTCCGTACATGGAGGTTTCGGTGTACCAATAATATGCAAATCACCATCTTAGATTTCGGAACGATCCCAAACATCGTTTTACGACATCTACTCACCAAACTAGCTCCGAAAATATTTAGCTTAAAGTTAACTCACACAAAAAAAATTGCCATTTTTAATTTTGGATGAAATTTCATTTCAAGATAGGCATCTACGCTCTCTACCAACCGTCCCTACTAAGCTCTGCAAAAAAGATTTTCTATCAAAAACTTATCCAAACTGACGAATCTAATGAAACTCAATTTGTGATGAGAGGTTTTGGTTAAACTTAACGGAGCTAGCTACGGGTTCGAGTCCCGTCTCTGCGGTAATGTGTTTTTGCGTTCTTCATCACACAGTTGCATTCGGATATTATTTTTTAAATCCTCGTTAAATAAAGGAGTAAGGACGCAATCAAAAACCGTTGCCATTTCGCAATGGTTCAGAATCTGTCCATTTTTATGGCTGCGTCCTGTTGTTTACACACTTCTCTAACCACTTGTGTTTATCCGTTTTCATTAGTTTGTTTCGAAATGTGTGGACTTTCAGCAGAACAACGTCGAAAAATTGTGTACAAATGGTGCACAGAACGCGGACTGTCACTGAGAAAGATAGCAAAAATGGAAGGAGTAAGTGAAAAAGCCGTGCGAAATGAAATCAGAAGGATAAACCGAAAACGGGTCGAAAAAATACGATTATGATTCTTGCTGGAAATTCGAACTGCATAATCATGGACGACGAAACCTACGTGAAACTCGATTACAAATCCTTGCCGGGACCCCAATATTATACGGTGCGAAAAAGGCAAGTATTAAACCAGTCCGAGACATCGATTGAAGTCGAAAAATTTGGTAAGAAAGCTATGATCTGGCAAGCAATTTGTAGCTGCGGTAAGATTTCGAAACCCTTCATCACCACTGCTGCAATGAACAGCGAAATATACATCAAGGAGTGCTTACAAAAACGACTTCTACCCATGATTCTAAGCCACAAGGATCCTGTTGTGTTCTGGCCAGATCTTGCTTCTTGCCACTACTCGAAATCAATGGCAGAATGGTATACTACCAAAAATGTCACTTTCGTCCCAAAAGACATGAATCCACCAAATTGCCCACAACTTCGACCAATTGAGGAATTTTGGGCATTAACGAAGGCACATATTAGGAAACATGTCTCGGCAGCCGAAACCATTGAACAGTTCGAAAAAGATTGGAAAAAAGTGTTAAAAACTTGTCGACAAGAAGCCTGTACGGAATTTAATGAGGACCTTTCGCAAAAAGTTGCGCCAGCTAGTCTACAATGGCTAAATAGCAAATGTTGAGAATAATATTCTGTTGTTGTAGTCTAATATTATCAGTATATCGAACAAAATTTGAATATCTAACATTATGAATTTTTTACAGCGATATCAAAGTGCGTCCATACTTTCTGGGACAATCTTTACTGGTCAAATGTAAAACTAGCTCAATACGGCTCTACGCCTCAACAAAACAAATCCTTAAAAGCATTTTCATAATCTCAGTTTTTTAATTTCTTTTTAGGGCATTTTTAAGTTCGACAAAAACTAAAAAAGAATTATTCATTGAACATTTTTTGAGAAGCATATAATTCTTCTTGGATGAGACATTTTTATATTTTTCAATCATCAAAATTTTGCTAACTTGTGACGCGCTCTGAACAAGAATGAATAATGGAAAAATTGTTGTTTGCATGTACTTACATTCACATTTATATTCGCTACGTGTTGTCACTGTCCTTTCTGACGTTTTGCACTACCACAAATCGAAACTCGATGCGTTACAGATTTAAAATTCTGTATTAATTTTTAATGTGAAAAATAGACTACAAATTAAAATAATGTACATTTTAAGGTAAAAAACAGTATGCAGTATTTGGGTCGAAAATACAGTACAGTACTATAAAATACAGTACGGATACGAGCGTCTGTTTATTTCTTCAATGGAAACTTTAAATTTTATTTTGTTTTTAATTGTTTTGTACATTTGTACCTATTTAACAATTATTATTAATTATAAAACCTTTTTTAATCCACCTAGTAGTGTAATGATGCCATTCTCATGTTACATATACTCTTGAAAGAAAAAGCTAGAAGATGCTGTCAAGATTTGTTTTTTAAACTTGAATAAAATCGAAAACTTTCCCATCACCTTTTCAATTTGGAATCAGTTATGTCAAGATAATATAGATTTAAATGTGGCAACCCTGCACGTTATACAAAATTGAACTAAGCACGCTGTGTGCTATGCGGTGGCGTTTTCTCCTTTTTTACCAACACGTACCGATGCGTACCGATTTTGAATCATTCTGTATGACAGTTTAAAAGTTTTGATACTCACCGGAAGTCGGAGCTAGATGAAATTGCACAGTATCTTTTGAGAAACTTTTTAAGGAACCGGAAATCGGATAAAGATAAAATTCAATGGCGATCTATGGAACCATACGACCATCCATTTGAATCTAAGTTTGTAATTCCGGAACCGGAAGTCGGATCGAGATTAAATTCAATAGCAATCTATGGGACCGTGTAACCTTTCATTTGAATCTTAGTTTCATTTGAATACTTACACACATACACACACACACACACAGAAATTTGCTCAGTACGTCGAGCTGAGTCGAATGGTATATGGCATTCGGCCCTCCGGGCTTCGGTTCAAAAGTCGGTTTTCACAGTGATTGTATAGCCTTTCTATATGAGAAAGGCAAAACGTAGTTAATCCACCTAGCAGTGAGATGATGCCTTTTTTATCGATCCTGCATCAACAATCGATTGTCTCCCAAAAATTGTTACTATGAGTATGTATGGGTTATCACTTTGAATTCGAAAAGAATCCCGAATTCCCAATATAAGGATCACCACGCCACAGTCGAACAATTATGTTGCCAAAAAGGAACCGTGCTAAACACCAATCGAAAAAAATACTGAACTGAAGAGTACTGTATGCAATCTTTCAATTGTATATAATCTACGACTCGTTTGATTGGTATTACGAGAGGTATCTAAATTTGGAATTAGGAGAATTTACTCTTTGAGGTCAATTGTGACAGTCAATGTCAAGTAACTGCAATTTTTGACATAAAAGTTTGCATGACTATTTTGAAGAGTTCATATGTTAGACATGTTTCCTTGTAATAATATGGTCTACAACTTCTCCGAAGAAATTATTTCTTCGAAAACCTCTGAAACGCAAACAAAAAACGCGTTTTGGTGTAATTGGGACCTATGTGCACTGAAATAAGGGGTAAAGTTGCTTACACAAAAATATCGATATCTCCGTTAAAATGGACGGATTTTAACAATCTATGGCTAGTCTGGATGGGTACACAGATAAAAATATTTTGTGAATTTACATCTATTTTCATGCACATATTTGGAGCAGGTAATTAAACATAAAATTACTATACAATTCTGTACGTTTCAATATAATTTGATCACAAAATAAGCGTTAATTGAAAGATACAGTTATATTAATTCAAAATTCAATGCAATCCAATTTAGTTTTGCACCGATGAAGGTTTTCAATCAAAATTTCGATTCAACCCATGTCTATTCCATGTTACTATTGATTTACATCTCGTGTAAATTTCATTATTTCTTTCTGTGTATTATAGTGTAGAATTTGAATCCCAAAACATATTTTATTTACAAGACCTTTTGTGACGATATTTATATACAAAGAAAACGTAAATTCTTATACTACTGTTGAAACAATTCAGTATTTCTGTGAAAAATATCTCGTTACTATGTTAACATACCCTTCATCGACTGAACACCAGCGAACAACGACGCTGCGATCAGCGAACCAATTGCCCCTGAACTCTTCCTGGATAGTAAAGAGAATCTTTGTCCCTCAGCTTTCTCTCTCTTGATGGTATCAGAAATAATCTCAACTGGATGTAAAAGTAAAAAAAATAGCATACATGAATAACAAGAAGTTAGTTCCAACCTTTAGAAAAATGGGCTGGGTTGAAATTATCAAAAATATTTGCAAGATCAATGCGTAACAGAGTTATTTTTTTTGTAGCCATCTCGAATATAGGAACCGTTAACTAATAATTGCAAAAAAGTGAGCAGGATCAGTTAGAGCATTAAATGAATCAACGACCAACATTGAATTCATAAAACAATTAGGTACAAATAAAAACATCAATAACAAATAAAACAGCCAATTACGTGTAGACTCTGCTCTGCTAACCGAATGTTTGATTGCAAAGTGCCGTTCGAGATTGATACTCTCTCTCTCCGGCCATTTGCCAGTGGAGCGGTCCGTGAATTGATCACACAGCAACACTTCCGATTGAATACCGTTTGCCAGCCGCACCATTAGAACATCAAACAGAATAATGTGTCGGCACGTTTTCTGAATCACTTCCGCGAGTACACCCTGCCCTGCGTGCCGAAGCTAATGATATTAATGGTTTCTGATTGCCTTTTTTCGCCTCCTCAATTACCTACCATTATTCAATCAGCGTTTGACAGCGAAATTACTGATAACCTTGGTAACGAGCAAATCCTTCAACATAAATTGCGCATAGACCAAAGATTGCTGTGGAATTGATTTCGAATGCCTAATAGGAAATTCAATGCGGTAGAATTTGAATACCGGAAAATGTTGTCTGTTGTCGGAGTAAAGTAAAATTGAATATGAATGTTTTAATAAAGCTTTTTTTCTATTTTGCTTCAGATTGCCTTATATAAGAATGTCTAGGAAAGTTGTTTGAAGTTTTATAAGTTTTTTTCTACTGATTTAATTAAATTAGCCGAACGATAACTGTGAATTAATGAATTATTATTATGTTCGCTTCCACATTCCTAAATCGTCGAATTAAATCGAATCGCACCAATTCGAAATAGAACTTCGACCGTAAAATATCACCAGATGTCTAACTGACTGCCTTCAAGTATTTCCATTTATATTCAGATGCGAGAAAACCATTTTCCCTTTCGACAATTCGCAGTATAGGTTGAAATCATGGTATTTGAGCGTACATTTTACACATGCGGATAACCACATAGTTTCTATCTTCTTGAGCTGTCGATGCACTAACGGTTCTATGGATGTGCCAGCGGCTCAGCATATTTCCCGTATTGTTTCGTAACACTCCATCCAAATTGTTCCCAATTGATGGTACCAAGTTCGAAAGCAAGAATGGTTATGTGCCCTTGTTGAAATGGAAATTATTTCGAACAATTTACTGTGCTTGGTTTGCGGGTGGCGAACAACTTTCACCCAAAGTTTGTGATTGTTTAATGAACTTAGAAATGATTTTATTCCAACATGCCAGGAACAGTTTGGAAGTAGTTTATCTGGTGTACCATTGCTTAGAAATAGCATTACATAGAGAAGCAGAGTATCTGTGATGATAATCTGTTTTCGTAGTGGTCAGATTGATCTGAAATCACTGTGTATTAGAAAAGGAGTTAATAATTTGCTGAATTTGATAACCTCTAAAAGTGCGATTAGTCATCTTATTATGATGTCCAATTTACAAATTTAATTTTATTCAGATTGAGATTATTTTTTATGGTTTACAATATTAAAGGTGCACAGAGACGAACCAGCCACTGGCTGAAAGTCTCTTTAATAAAGAACATTAAACTAAACTATCAAGACAATAAACTTCAAACGCTTGTCTCTCTAAAGCACGTTTTTATAGTCCGTATCCATCGTCATTTAAAAACAACTTCCCAATCAATTGTCTTCAAATTTTGTACACACTTTCTACATATAAAATACTCAACCCCAATGCTCTCTTTTAATTTTTTTTGTTACTTTGAAGAGATTTCATAGCTACAAAATGACGGACTTTCTTCGTGAAAAATCAAACAACCATCACACGCAAAAGCAACCGCAAACCAACTAAAATGTTTGTTGTTTTTTGGAGCCTAAAAATTGTGGTAGTGGTTGAATTTTTCGAAAAATTTGTTGAAACATGTCAATTTTTGATTTAAAATCCGTAGATTTGGTTTCAAATGTGCTTATACTAGTACATTTACATTAACTTAACAGCTTTAAGCTCTAATCCACAAAGGCAGGTTTCCAATAATGACATATCGATGGCTAATAAATGCATGATTACAATTTTCATTGAACAAGCAAAAAAAATATGCTAACGATATAACAATATTTTATTATTTTCCTTTTATATCAAGAAGTATAATGCTAGATCAAGAGATTTCAGGTAAAATAATGCTAAATCCGTAAATTTTGTATAATTCATCCGTAGATCCGTAGAAAAGACAGAAATCCGTAGATCTACGGATAAATCCGTAGGGTTGACATCACTGGTAACGCGCTTGACGTTGTTGGGTATAACTTCAGGTGTGTTTCTGATACGATGGCTATCTTTGCAACATAAATTAAAGCGTTATGTTTTAAAATATAGATTTCAAATCTGTATGAAATGCTCAAATGACAAATGTAATGAGAGATTCTCTTTGTTTACTTTCTCTTTCGATTTTTACGGTACTGTTAGAAATCCTTCACTCCAATTATTTACCGATAATAATAACTAAAGCTATCATCTTTGAATCTGCACTGAAGAAATTACCGAAAAAAGCAGGAATGTTTCGCAATAATCGAAAGAGAAAGTAAACAAAGAGAATCTCTCATTGTTACATTCGTCGTTTTGAACATTTTATTCAGAAATATGAATTATATGTAATAGAGTGATGAACGTATTTTCTGCGCTATTTTAACTACTGACTCAAATGATATACATTTGAATAGCAAAACAGTGAAAAGCACGACGAATTTATTTTAGTCTGAATCATTAACAATTGAAATATTATGATTTTAAATAACGACGACACATAAAATAACGTGTTGTACTTGTGTTCATTGCTCCAGTTTTGATTTTTTGTTTCGGAATGATTTTTACTTTATTTTTTCAAAGCTGTTGAACAAAAAAAAATCTGATTCTCATTAGATGGTGTTCCCAATTCACAGTCGAATTTATTTTTCGGCTTACGCCGAGAGCTAGAAATAATATTCTAACAACAACAGTCGCATCAAATGTGTAAGAGCACATTCAGTTATATTCATAAAAAATGTAACGTTGATGTTTGCCAAATGAGAAGCGTAGCCGTGCTTAGTATCTTATGATGTCAATTTTGGGTTCATTATCTTCATGTTGTCAATTCTCTGTCAGCCGGTGGGTCCACACCATTATGAAAGGCCTATGTTTCAGGATCAAGTAAACATTTTCAGTACATAGCTCTTGCTTTTCAATGTCTGCTTTTTGCCTTACCATTATTCTATTAAGCAATCCATCACATCACTTGAGGACGAGGGTTCAAAGTGAAATCCGTAGAACATTGGAGTTACGAGCTTTGAAAAAAAAAACACAAGGATCAGCCAAAATTTCTAGTGAACGACAATCAAACAGTTCATTTGTTTTTCCTTTGTGTGAAACCCTTCTACAATCGATCTGGTTTATACAGATCAAATACTTATTTGTAGTAAACTGATTACTCATGTAGAAGTTGATTCAGATTACCTCCTAAGAATATATAGAATTTCGAATGAAGCAATAATTAATCCAATAATTTCTGTATTCAGCTATCACAGAGCTAATTGGTTAGCATATAGATCCTAAATAGAAAATAATGTAAATAATACAAATTTTTGGGGAAATTCTTCTGACATCGTTACTGAAATAAAGACTGTCCCAGAAAGTATGAATGCAACCAAAAACCGCTGCCATTTCGCAATGGTTCAGAATCTGTCAATTTTTATGGCTGCGTCCTATTGTTTACACTCTTCTCTAACCACTTTTGCAGTTGTTTATTCGTTTTCATTAGTTTGTTTCGAAACGCGTGGACTTTCAGCAGAACAACGTCAAAAAATTGTATACAAATTGTGTACAGAACGCGGACTGTCACTGAGAAAGATAGCAAAAATTAAAGGAGTAAGTGAAAAAGCCGTGCGAAATGCAACCAGGAAGTTCGGTGAGGATAACACCTTTGAGGATAAACCGGAAACGGGTCGAAAGAAAGGTCCTTCTAACCCTCAGTTGGATAAACGTATACTGAAGGCGTTCGAGCAAAAGAAGGAGGTTTCAGTTTGGGATGTGGCCAAAAAAGTGGGCACTTTGAAGTCAAATGTTTTTCGTGCTAAAGAACGTTTGAATCTTCGAACCTATAAGAAGCAGAAACAACCAAAACGTAGTCCGAAACAAGTAGAATCGATCAGGCCGAGGGTTCGAAAGCTGTACAATACGATTCTTGCTGGAAATTTGAACTGCATAATCATGGAAAACGAAACCTACGTGAAACTCGATTACAAATCCTTGCCACATGGGACTACAATATTATACGGCGCGAGAAGGGCAAGTGTTAAACTAGTCCGAGACATCGATTGAAGTCGAAAAATTTGGTAAGAAAGCTATGGTCTGGCAAGCGATTTGTAGCTGCGGTAAGATTTCGAAAACCTTCATCACCACTGCTTCAATGAACAGCGAAATATACATCAAGGAATGTTTACAAAAACGATTTCTACCCATGATTCGACGCCAAAAGGATCCTGTTGTCTTCTGGCCAGATCTTGCTTCTTGCCACTACTCGAAATAAACGGTAGAATGGTATACTACCAATAATGTCACTTTCATCCCAAAATACATGAATCCACCAAATTGTCCACAACTTCGACCAATTGAGAAATTTTGGGCATTAACGAAGGCACATCTTAGAAAACATGTCTCGGCAGCCGAAACCATTCAACAGTTCAAAAAAGATTGGAAAAAAGTGTCAAAACGTGTCGCCAAGAAGTCTGCAATAGGTTTGAAAATTTGGATTTTTTTACTAACTCGATGATTTATTAAATAGTAAAAAATCATTGGAAATTATCTGCCACCGTAGGGTTTTTCTATTTGAAAAATTATAAAATTTTTTACTAATACCAATTCGATGGTTTGTTGATAGTTGGATCAATAGCAGTTCAAATTGAACAATATTTAGCATTTTCGGTGAGTGTAGGATTTCGCAATATGAAAACTAGTAAATATTTTGACGTTTGCTGATAAAATGTTTCATTTAATAGTGAATAACAATTACAAATTGTTCATTTTTGAGATTTTCAGGGACCATAGCAGGGTTCTATCTGTATAATGGTAAAGTTTTTGACTAATGTCAATTCGGTGCTCTATTGATTGGTGAATTAAATTCAAATACTAACATTTTTCAAATAGGACCACACTACACTCGCTGTAAATTGGAAATCCTATTGGAACTGCTATTGATTCACCAATTAATAGGACATTGAATCGACATTAGTCAAAAATTTTAAAATTTTCCGAATAGCACCACCATACGCTCGTCGAAAATGTCCAATATTATCAAATTTACATTGCTCTTGATTCACTATTAAATGGAACATGAAATCAGCAAAAGTCTAAATATATGCAAATTTTCATATTGCACCACCCTACGCTCGATAAAAATGTAAAAAATTATTTCCAGATCAACAGACCATCGAATCAGTCTAAGATACAATTTTTGTCGATTTTTCAAATAGAACCACCCTTCGATCGCTGAAAATGTCCAAAATTGCTCAATTTTAAATGCTTTTGAATCAATATTTATTAAAACATCAAATTAGTGAAAATCAAAAAAATTACAAATTTTCATATTGCGCCACCCCCGCTTGCTGAAAATGTAAAAAATTATCCAATTTGAACTGCTATTTATTCACTAATCAATAGAGCATCGAAATGAAATTAGTCAAAAAAATTTCTATTTTCCATATACAGGCACCCTACGCTTGTTGTAAATGCCCAAAATTACTCAATTTTAATTGCTATTGACTCACCAATTTGTTCAATATCGAATTCGCAAATGTTAAAAAATGTACAAAATTACCATACTCTGCTAAGCTACCCAAAATCTGAAACGTCCATCCGCAGCTGACAAAGTTCGGTTCATCCGAAGCAACAGCCTATAGTACTCGAACCGGATGTTCATGAACATACAAGTAACGATAGGCTCACAAACTAAAGCACTCTTTCACAATCAGCATCGCTTCTTGGTTCGGCGACGCTTGCTTGAACGATGGTATCGGCAAATTCGAACTCGCAATGGTGGTTCGCTTTTTGGTTCAGAACGAACACGTTTTGCTTGTTCGGAATCGATGCTTTACCACCACTGCTCGTGATCCTGAAAATATCCAAGATTTGATTTTGAACGTTGTGAGTCAAATTGAAAAAGATGTCTCACGGAAATATGATCAAATAATATCACAAGTATTGTCTCAAGATGACATTACTGAGTCGAATTACGATGAAACTAGAGCAGAGAACTTTAAAAAATAAGTTTCGTACGATGATTACGATGATGGAAGCTTGAAAATTTGAAAATTGATTGGAAAATCTTCTCACTCTTGATTGAAATTTACCTAATTTTGGGAACTGAATAAGCACGAAAAACGGGAAGTTTCTTCGATTTTTTCTGACGATGAAAAAACATCATTTTGCGATTTATTTTTTTCAGAACTATCGTTCAACAAAACAAACTCAAACGTTTTGATTAACACAAATTATCATTCGAACAACATTTTGTAATTTTTTCGTGCAAAATGTTAAGAAATAAGGCGATGAAGAGGTATTTTTTTATTTTTGGTGATTGTTTAAAGTCGATTTTTCACGAAAAACAGTAGTTTTGAATAACGACTTTTAAAACCCGTAACATATCTAAAAATTACTATTTTTTGTTTTGTATATTGTTATAACAAATCATTTCAAGAATGTTTTGTCAAGTTTTAAAGTAAATCGAAGCAGAAATCTTGGGCTTCTGCGCCGATGTCTTACTTCTTAGCTAAGATAAGCAAAGGTAAAGGCCCATAACCTCCAGAGTTTTCTTCCGATAGGCTTGAAAATATCACAGAATATTCTTGAAATGTTTTACTATACAAAAATATATATAAAAAAAAAGATTTTTCAAAAGTGTTAGAGCCTACCCGCTCCTTAACATCCATGGCACATCAAAGAATAATACTTGAAGAATATCAAGTAATATTTTTAAGTAAGAGTATTAAAAATGCGACAACGGCAGCAATTATTCGGACGTGTTTTGAAAAAAGATAGAAATACGGCGCCTTTCATAACTTGATGCTCAATCATCTAATATCGAAAAATCGAAGTTCATTAGATGAAGAAACTGCGATTTTTTTAACGTTAAAATTCTACCAGTCTGTGCTTGTAAAAATATTAACAAACTTGACAATACTCTCCAATCAGTTCGGTTTCACATCTCAACCAAGTCAGTCGATAAACCAAAACCGCTTACGTTCGGGACAGAAGAAATCAAGTACAGTATTGTGTAGTGAACAATAGAACGACCTGGAAATGAGTGAACCAAACGAACAGAAGCTACGAAAGAATACAATTATTGTTGACTTCAGGCAGCGCAATATTCGACCTTCGATATGAGAACTTGAAGGTTTGGTTAAGGAGCAAATGCATCTTGACATTAAACGTGTGCATTTACTTCAATGCATTAAGACAAATAATGTTGATTACATCCAGTTTTATAAAGAGATGGATGCAATTCGATTCGCAAAAGACAATAACAATGTGCACTATGTGGAGCACGAGAACATTAAGTACAACATTCCAGTATATATGGAAGATAGTGCTATAGAAGTGCGTGTGCATGATCTTCCCTCAAGCGTCACCGATTCATATATTCGCAAAACTATGTCCCAATACGGAGAGATTCTCTCTATCGAAAAAGAAAAGTGGAAGATTTTTTTCCCCGGTATTCTTAATGGCCTACGTTTGTTACGCATGCGCTTGAGGAGGCCTATACCTTCTTATGTGACATTAGGTCAGGATACAAGAATACCGTGCAAATCACTTTTTACCTATGACAATCAGATGGCCACATGTCAATATTGCCAAAAAGCTGTTCACTACGGTAAGCCATGTGATAAACCGGACAAGGAGACAACTATACCAAAGGACAACGGTGCTTCCTTCACACCAACCCCAAGCAACCCCAGTACACCTGTAACAGTCACCAACAACAGTGAAGCATCCCCTTCAACGAAACCATACAACGTATCCCCTATAGAACAAAGTACACCAGCTGCAATTAACAGCTTACCATCTAACCAACCAGCAACTGCAAACAATGTACAACAAGGCGCATCTACAGCAATTAGCAACGAAATCAACAACAATACCACGGCAATGGATAACGAGACGAACCACGAACAAACTGCCCCTCAATCCTCGCAGGAGGAAAATGGAAGCTCCTCTCCCCCTAGAAAAAGGGTGACAACGAGATCCAATACAAAAAAAAATTATCTAAAAACTCAGGTAAATCGGCCACGTAAAGCTTGTACGCAAATAGGCCTGAATAAAACATCTTTTAAATAAAAAAAACTCTCCAATGAATGCCTGAATTGTACTTTCGTACTGTTAATTCTATTCCGTTTCGTTTTTTTTTCACTTTTCACATCGTGATGTCTTCGCCTTTTCTAGAAAAACTCGAATCTCTTTTATTGTAGGTTGAGCTCGCTAACTTTTAAACTTAATAATGATTGATTTTGGTCTAGAATCTTCGATTTCCGTGTCTTTTGTTAATTAGCTTTCCTTCATCTCAAAATTGTTCTCATGCTCTTTGTTGACTTAATCCAACAAAACACACTGGATAAAATGCTTGTATTACTAGTAAGAGGAAAAATAAAATGAAAAGAAATATTTAAGAGCCTGTTCAGTTATTACTTACTTATCATTGTAGTTCTGTGGTATTCTTTGCTGTAAGGTACGGCACAGATATTTCGTAAATCACCTTCCACTTGATCGATCCGTCTTTCTCACTGTGCTTTTATTTTTCTTGTGCCCACCGGATCAGATTCATTCAGCTCATCGCAGTCTTCCAACTTTTGTTGTACGTACGATGGGTTGCTCTTCAAGCATTTGTTGCAATTTGTAGTTATGCTATGCCGTCTTCACGTTCATCTGCACTCTGCCATAGATGGTCCTTTTTTCGAGAACACTGAGGGTGCGTTGGGGCTCTGCCAACATAGTCCAGGTCGAGGTCAGGTCACCTCGATAACGTCACCGTTAACAATATTCGTAGTAGGTGGCGTAGTGTTTTTTTTCTTGAGAGCCTCTTCCTCTCATGTATTTGTTTTTTTTACGCGTTTATAGTCAGTGCGATATGCCTAGCGTCGGCTTTCTGTCTGAGGTATGTTTCCATCATCTTTTTGAAATTACGTATTACAAAATCCACGTCGCTAGATTTTCGGAAGATCGTACAACTCGTTCTTCATATTACAACTTTCAAAACAATATTAAACAAGAGAAAAGAGATTCCATCTCCTAGTCTTAATCCTTTCCGAGATTCGGGAGCGTCACAGATACTAGGACGTATATCATCACTCTCCGTAGTACGTAGTACTTGGTACGACCGCACAAACCCCTTAGAGAACATTGTAGACGGCGTTCAGCAATGTGATTGCTCGGTAGCTGTTGATTTGACATATCACAGCTTCCATCAATTCCTGCGATAGAAGAAGAAGCCTAACGAACCACTCGGAGAACACTCGTTACGCGCAATCTAGCAAGAGCTTATTCAGTGCTCCTCGCACAAAATAATCTGAGATTTACGACTTTCCACTTATCCAGCCGTTCTCCGTATCAGAAAGCACATTGTATGCCTGTCATGATCTATGGAAAATGATTAACTAAGTGGAATTGATAGAATATCATTATTTCTTGATGAGCTTTCAGAACAATATAGTGCACTAACAGAAAATGGTCTAAACATCGAGCACAAGGCATTGTAGAATTCGATGCTGCCGAGGTAATAGAAGTTCAAATCTTTTGATGGATTACAGATGATTGTCATGAATAGTTTAGTAGTGAATATTAGATGGGGCTCTGTTTTTAATCCGTAAGAAAAACCGAAGGTAACCGAAACAGCTTATAAAATATTAAATCAAGCAGATCTATTTTAGGTAAAATTGTCGGGTAGCTCACATCTACCCTACTGAGATTACTTTGCTATTATCAGAATTATTATTGCGGAAGCACAGTCATTTGTACTACTTCAATAGCTCTATATTTTGATTATTAAATTTTAGAATATTATATTCGTGAAAAGCAAACTTTTATCAGCATGCAAGATGAACCTTTCTGAGAAGCTGTATTGGCTCTTCTTCGAAATCGAAAATCAGGTACCACGATGACATCAATGTGCCTTGTTTTTATTATTTTAACGGAGCATAATGCCGAATGCTTCTGACAGTTTACCTTCGTCAACCTGAAGGTCTGTTGTTGCTTGTTATGGGAAAACAGATGTCAATCCACCAAATTGAGTAATGTTTATGACTCGGACTCGTCCGTTGCTTGAAGTAACTTAGCATTTCCATGTGCTGAAAGGAAAGGAAGAGAAAAAGAGTTCTCTCTCATTCTCAATATGCAAAGTGGGCTAACACTCACCGTTAGCGAAGAGTTTGAGTTCCGGGCCGGGGAAAATCACTTCAGTAGCTCTGCATGATTTCGTTCAGTACCATGGCAAGGGTTTCTCGGAAATGTAGTTATTTCCTGATGGAATCAGAACTGGCACTGTAAAGAACAGCTCTGTAGAAAAGCGAATGTAGCACAGTTGACCGAAGAAAAATTAATTATCCGGTACGTAAGCGACAAAAGCCGCGTACTTCGTCCCCTTCAGAAGTTCTGACTGCCTCAAAGAATAAACATTCTATGGTCAACGACTACCACAAGCTGTGCGGGTTGCAAATGAATGAGCCCAAACTGAATGCCAATAACATAATGCTTCGCGGATTATTGTGATTAAGCTCAAGAGTCGAAGACAGGAAGCGTGAGAAAACTGTAACGAAATAGAAACAACCGAAGGGGCTTGAGATTAATGGAAAAGTTGAGGAGAATGAAATACAACGTGCTATTCTCGGATGCTGGTTTCTGGTCCGGGTAGATTGTCTGGCGGCTTGATGGCTGGATCGGTTCATTTGCGTTCGGAAATTGGAAAATCGCATTTGCATAAATCGTAGAGTTGCGTTGCGTGAGAGCATTTTTTGAGGTACTGTACCGAAAGTCACAAAACAATGAATCGACTCAAGGTTCGGTTATAACAGGAAATCAAAAAACTTATTGAAATTTAGTTATGAATTGCATTTACGTTGGTAGTTGACGTTAGGAAGTCTGATGTGAAATGAAGTTGTTAGCTTTGGTTAGAGCAAGTGATATTGACCATAAAAATTAGACAAAGATTTTTCAATATTGCAAGTAATTGACATATCACTATTAAATACACAATGAATAAACCGAAATCTGCTTCGATTTATTCTGGTACATGAACTGAAGCAGTATCTTTTTCTACTAAATCATACAATATTTTTCTTCTCCGAGAACGAAAAATTCGCTTCCTAGAAACTTCTACACGCGAACGGAAGCAAAACCCGGGAAATAGACAGGGGCCAGAGTATTTGCATTGTACCAGCACAAATTCAATTGTGAACTTTCTTCGGAGAAGGGAAAGTGAAAGGCAGTTGGTACGCAAGAATGAGCCCTTGAATTCGGAGCTGACAGAAGCGAGAAGTTTTCCACGAATTGGTCTCTTGCGACGGAACTGCTCTGTTTGAGTATCTGATCCGCGAAGAGAAAACTTTTAATTGGGTCAGCCTTTCTCAGGTGTTTGATTATGGTGGTAACTTTTTTCGGTTCAGCAACAGCCAGCGCTAAAACCGCAATTTAAGTCAGTAAATGAATTTAATAACAACTACACGATGCAGCCATTCTTTTGTGTTGTTGGACAACAGAACAGGTGTGTAAATGGAAGCAATTGGTGTTATTGTTCTACATTGCCTGGAGCATCATGACCGTTCGGAACTGTTGAATAAAATTAAAAGTTTTTTTTTTGTTACAATTGTTTTACCTACCGGTTTGTATTTTCGGAGAAACTCCTTGCCGAAATTATCGCGGCCTGAACCAGATTGGCGAGCGTACTTCTATATTCATATTGATTGACGTTTGACGCCCTGGAATGATTTTAGACATCGTCTAACTAAATTTCCCTACTTGGAAAAGGGCTTGAAAACAATTTCAATTGATGAGCAAGATTTTTGCCTTTCTCATAATGAAGAAAGGCTATGGAATTTGATTTGAACCATTTGATTCAGTTCGACGAGTACGCAAAATGTCTGTTTGTGTTTTTCTTGCATGTATATAATACACATATGCACTCAATTTGCTCGAAGATGGCAGAATTGACATTCACAAACTTAGACTCAAATTATAGGCCCACTGTGTGCTTTGGAATTTTTTCTTCCGAATCGCACTTCCGCTTCGGGAGGAACTCGATTTTCTCAAAGCAAAGCCTTGGTATTACATTCCTGTAGTGGAATTTGACCTTCTGTTTCAACAGACTTCGCAGCCGATTCAGAGTGTACAGAACCATGCATGGCTACCCGAGCAAAGTCAAACATCAAAACGAGAGCAAATCGAAATCTTATTATGATAGCAACATCACATTGAAATCTTAATTTGATCTCAGCTCATCAATTTTTCAATTGATATCATATTATGTTATCATTTTGCTGTTATTTTTAGAAAAAAAAAAAACTTGGGAGGCAAATATTTTGGGAAACTCCAAAAATGATTATTCAAAAGCAACAACTTAACTGCATCAAAATAGGACTAATTCCATTAGGCGATACAAAAATGCAAAAATAAATTTTAATGGAATAATTATTCCTTTAATTCTATGTTGCGTTTTTCAAAAATGCTTCGTGTGGCAGTTGTCCGGAACCTAACCATGATCAAGGAAAAGATTTTTCTCAACACTTTTGCAGATTTTACACCAATAATCCTCTATATTTTTACTTGCGAGATTATTGTCTTAGCACCACATATCTGGAGGACATTGGATAGGTTGACGATCATTGGTGCCACGTCTATCTGAAGCTAGTTCATCTCCTTTAGCGATCTCCTGGCATACTGGGCCTTCACCAGATCCGGCCAAAAGGCTTCATTCTTTTTTTGAGAACGAATAGCGGCTTGGGCATTCTCATCTCGCTGATCGTCAGCCACAGAAAGACCTTCGTCAGGAACTTGATATGAAAAATACATTTGACGTCAACGATTTCCTTCTGGTGGGGTACGTTAAATATCAGATTCTCTAACAGTTTTCGCGTTTAGTTAAAAAAAAAAGATGTTGAATGTTCTGACTATTATTTTTGGTTGATGTTTTGGCCGTTATTGTCTGTGGTTCAGAATTCGAATATCGGTATTGCCAAAGTGATTGTTTTTTCGTGCATCAACTAACAAGTTTTTTTGTATAATACGCTCTTCTTTATATCATACTAGCCGAATTACCCGGCGTTGCTCGGAAATGTTTCGTAAATACAGGGTCCGGCACTCGAAGTGTAACCAACTTCAGACCGCTCGCGCAGCTGACGCACGGGCATCAGCTTTCTAGAAATTTGCTAAATGACAGTTCGGAGTTGTATTGTTTACAAGCGCAAGAAAGCATTTTGCCAAAAGTGAACGCGAAAAAAAATCTTGACTTGAGAGAGCGAAGGAGTTGCTTCGTTTGGCCGAAAGCGGTCAATTTCCGAACATTGTATTTTCTGTCGAGAAAATTTTTCCAATTGAGCAATTCGTAAACTCTTAAAACGATAGGGTTTACTTGACCGACCGTTCATACGAGAATTTGAGTCATCGATTGGCCACCAGGAGGCAGCACCCGCAACAGATAATGGTTTGGGCCGCTGTAACCGCAGATGGGCGCTCTCCAATCGTTTTCATCGAGCCTGGCGTCAAGGTAAATGCGACATATTATCGGGAAAGTATTCTGGAGGTTGCTTTGAAGCCATGGGCAGACAAACATTTCGGTGGCAGACCATAGACGTTTCAGCAGGACTCGGCACCGTCTCACAAAGCTCGAGTGAACCAAGAATGGCTGAAAAACAACGTTCCGAACTTCATCACGTCCACACAATGGCTCTCGAATTCACCAGATGCGAATCCAATGGATTATTCTCTTTGGGCCATTTTGGAGAGCAAAGTCCGAACTAAAAGATACACCAGTCTCGAAGCGCTGAAAAAAGTTATTGTCCGCGAGTGGGCCAAAATACCTGCAAGTCACATTCGGGCAGCTTGCGATTCGTTTTTTGACCGTCTCAAGGCCATAGTCAAGGCAAAAGGTGGTCATATCGAGCAAAAATGAATTGATTCTGAATTTTGTATTATTTTTACACATTTTGTATTTTGAATTAAGTAAAAGTAATTTTCCAAACTGAATTTATGCCCTTTTTAATTGGTTACACTTCGAGTGCCGGACTCTGTACAAGGCCGCAAAAACAATTTTAGGAATTGTTCTGACCATTGAAATACTCAGAGCGTAGTGAAACACAACCTATTTCCACGTAATCACTTAGTTGCTAGAAATATGCAGTACTAGTCAAGAAGTATAATTTTTCATAAAATACGATCAATTCACTTTATACTTCCCATGTTTGGGGCACTTGCTACACTCCTTCCTTGAAATAACCCTTTAATCTATTTTGATGTGAAGGTAGTATCTGTATTAATCAAGAAGTATCGTTTCTCGTCCAATGAATTTTACATTAAACTCCTCTTTTGTTAGTGAACTTGCAACAGCTCTCTGCCCTCTGAGTAGTGTAAAAAGTATCTGTGTTAGTCAAAAAAAGAGAGTGGGGGGGGGGGGGGGGGAATGGAAATTGATTTTCCAGACTCTTTTCGCCTAGTCTATATCCTCCGGCTTCCCTCGTTTGTCCTCAAATAAGATAAATTTAACAATAAACCTCTTTTTAGAGGCACTTGCTACAAACTCAAACCTTTTATTCACCTGTGCAATGAATATCTGATCTCGACAAGAAAAAATAATTTTATTATCACCTCTGAATTGCAAAAAGTACCTCTGCCAAGTTTGGTGATAATTTACCGAGTTGTTATGGAATTATTCCGATATTTACAAACAATTGAACTGACAGCTTCTTCAACAGACATTTGCTATCTTTTCACGCGTATAAATATTCTTACGATCATCTCTTAGTAGTAATAAATATCTGTGTCTGTCGAGAAATTGGATTTCGTAAAACTCGAAACATTTTGACTCAAATTCCCCCTGTTGGCAAACACTTACTGCAACCACCACCTCTCCCACCCCCCTCCTCATTAAAATATCTCCTATAAGAACCTATGAAGAGCAAGAATTACATGTGCCAAGAAAGTTAATAATCTATTGAGTTGTTTTGGAGTTATGTTCGATCATATATACAATTTATCCTTTGCATGTTTGAGTTTAATCTCCTGTTAAAGACCCTAGCTAGGCCTCCTTCCCCATAAAAATACACTTATGACCAGCTCTGAAGAGCAAGAAGTATCTGTGCTAAATTTGATAGCAATCCGTTCAGTAGTTTCGGAGTTATAACAATAAAAACATTACACTCCCCTTTTCGAAGGCACTTGCTGCATTCACCCCTCGTCAATTCTAAGGTATGCAAAATGTTTCTATGATCTTCAAAACGTGTCGATTCTCGTCAAGTTATGTGATTTTTTTCATAACCACACAAACCCCCTCCCATCCCTTCTTTTTGACCCACACAAACCCCCTCCCATCCCTTCTTTTTGACCCAACCCTTCAAAAACATCTCTAAACAGTTTGAACATTTGATTGCATTTTAGCAAATTTCAATTCAAAGAATTTTATTACTTCAATCAACGACGTTATAAATCATCATGTTTCAGAGATATAGCATAATATGTCTTCTATCAGAAACTTTCGAGCGATTGGCGAATAAATTCCTAACTAACATATTTTTCATAATGTAGACCTTGACATCCCGCACAACTTTCCTCAGAAAAAAAAGCTTTGAAGATTTCAGGTTCTGAGCTAGATCATATTTTAGCACACTAGCTCCATATAGTACAGCGATTTTGCATTAATATTTGCAAAACTTAGAAAACTAGTTTGAAAACCCTATTCTCTAAATAATTCGCTTAATGATCCCGAATTTAAGTCTACACAAGAATTAAAAATTTGCTAAATCAGTGTGATGCTGTCTGTGAGCAGAAGTGAGATACTCGTTAATTGTCCCAATTAGTCGAAATAAGTAAGATATTTTTTTGGAATCGAAATAACATATGATCTGAGATTGCTTATTGTCTGATTCCTAATTCACGTTTCCAGTAAGCCTTTGCTGTAAAAGACTTCACTTTAAAGCGCTCGCCCTCCTGAGCCTAGAAATTCGTATTTCAAAGTGATTACATACTCGAGTAGAGTGAGATCAAATAAATAACTCAATTTGTTATTATGATGTTCACATGCTACAGTTTCTGGATACGAGAAAGACAAAGAGCACATTCACGATGGTTGCGGGACGGATGCGACGAAACGAGTGTGCGTCGGCTAAAACTACCTGTATACAGCTTTGTGAATCAACACTGCTTGTCATATGATCGAAAATTCTCCATCTACTCACAGCTTAACGTCACAGTCCATAGCATTCGCAGAGAGTTCGGAATCCAAATCACCTAGGTTCGAAACCCAAGTCTCTCTTTGTGGGAGGTGTTGGTGCTTTTGACGCTTTTTTTATTGTTGCAAGTAATATCGCCTAAAGGTATACTATCCCGGGTCTTTTGCCCAATCTATTTTTAGCTTATGCTCGCGACTTGTTTGTTTTCAGTAATGTCTTTTCAAAGCAAATCAATAACTGATTATGCATTCCAGTTTTGTTTTCGTTGTTTGATAATAACTTCAAATTGAAAACTAGTTTTGCTATCAACAAGAAAAAATCTATATCTTATTTAGATTTCAGTTTGCTTTCGCTGTTAGCAAAAATAGTTTTCTTTTTGCTATCATCGGGATATCTTTTTGCTTTCGATTTTGATGTTTTGCCACTTAAAACGACCAAAACAACAGCAAATTGAGTAATCGATAAATGCGAACATCACAACATCAAAATGAGTTTTCTATTTGATCTCACACTCTGCTCGGGTAGTGCTACGATTCTACTGACACTACGAATCCTTCCAGGTCGGGGCTCGAACAGACGACAACTGGTTTGTAAGACCAGCACCCTATGCATTGAACCACCAACCCGGGATTTTCTCAAAGATCACTCGATTTTCACAAGCCTAGATTCATGATATAAGCTCTACTGTCCTTGACCGGCTTGCGCATTTAGCGCATCAGTGCGTCAGCGGTTTATATTGAACCATTAGGTGGCGTTAGCAGTACAAATTAAAATTAGTCATGTGCACTTTAGCACAAACCGGTATACATGAGGTGCTAAACCCCTGAATGACTACTACCTTGATTAAAAGGTTCTCGGAATCACCTCCGTGTGGCGCTTAAAATTAAATTTATTCTAGGTTGCCACATTTGTCATTGATATTATATCAAATTTATTGAGATGTATTGAGTACATCTGCGATTGTGCGAACATGTTTTTTTAAACTGGATGCAAAATGAACTGAATTCTAATGACAAATATCTAACCTCTTGAAACTATTGACATCAGCTGTTACTGTTCAATATTCATAACAGACAGGGCCATCTTTTGAAAACGGACTAAGATAATTTGTACTCCATATAAAGACTGTCCCAGAAAGTATGGACGCACTTTGATTTCGCTGTAAATAATTCACAAGTGTTAGATATTCAAATTTTATTCGATATACTGATAATATTAGACTACAACAACAGAATATTATTCTCAACATTTGCTACTTAGCCATTGTAGACTAGCTGGCGCGCCTTCTTGCGAACGTTCCTCATTAAATTCCGTACAGACTTCTTGGCGACAAGTTTTGACACTTATTTCCAATCTTTTTCGAGCTGTTGAATGGTTTCGACTGCCGAGGCAAGTTTCCTACGAATTGCCTTCGTTAATGCCCAAAATTCCTTAATTGGCCGAAGTTGTGGGCAATTTGGTGGATTCAGTCATTTGGGACGAAAGTGACATTTTTGGTAGTATACCATTCAACCGTTGATTTAGAGTAGTGGCAAGAAGCAAGATCCAGCCAGAAGACAACAGGATCCTTGTGGCTTTGGATCATGGGTAGAAGTCGTTTTTGTAAACATTCTTTGATGTATATTTCGCTGTTCATTGAAGCAGTGGCGATGAAGGGTTTCGAAATCTTACCGCAGCTACAAATTGCTTGCCAGACCATAGCTTTCTTACCAAATTTTTCGACTTCAATCGATGTCTCGGACTAGTTTAACACTTGCCCTTCTCGCGCCGTATAATATTGTGGTCCCAGCAAGGATTTGTAATCGAGTTTCACGTAGGTATCGTTTTCCATGATTATGCAGTTCAAATTTCCAGCAAGAATCGTATTGTACAGCTTTCGAACCCTCGGCCTGATCGATTCTTCTTGTTTCGGACTACGTTTTGGTTGTTTCTGCTTCTTATAGGCTCGAAGATTCAAACGTTCTTTAGCACGAAAAACATTTGACTTCGAAGTGGCCACTTTTTTGGCCATATCCCGAACTGAAACTTCCTTCTTTTGCTCGAACGCCTTCAGTATACGTTTATCCAACTGAGGGTTAGCAGGACTTTCTTTTCGACCCGTTTTCGGTTTATCCTCACCGAACTTCCTGATTGCATTTCGCACGGCTTTTTCACCTACTCTTTTCATTTTTCCTATCTTTCTCAGTGACAGTCCGCGTTCTGTGCACCATTTGTACAAAATTTTTCGACGTTGTTCTGCTGAAAGTCCTCGCATTTCGAAACAAACTAATAAAAACGAATAAACAACTGCACAAGTGGTTAGAGAAGAGTGCGAACAACAGGACGCAGCCATAAAAATTGACAGATTCTGCGGTTTTTGGTTGCGTCCATACTTTCTGGGACAGTCTTTACATAAACTTTTCGAGAAAATAATGCACAAAAAGCTACAGTCAAAAATATTGGTTTTGCTGAACAATGGTTGTAAACTAACTAACTCTCCTTAACCGTTCCGTTCGGTTGTTTTGGACTCTAGATGCATACAACAAACTGTGATCAGCTTGTATGTGAATCTCCGGAGAGTACTGATTCAAAATACGTACACGGATTTGAACTTAAACTGTTATGGAACTCTCTTTCGCGATAGTAGAACCGCTAGAAAAACTAGCATTTTAAGAATTCAGGATCAACAGAAATTTCTCTCGCAGTGGTAAACAAAAAAATATAACAAAACGAAAGTCTGAATCAGATGACGTTGCGTTACGACTCTATGTCTTTTCATCTAACCATTTTCTAAATATGAAAAAGCTGCCAAATATTTATTAGATAGAATAGATGTACTATTCATAACTGTGCCAAAATACAGTTGTTTCCAAAAATGAATTCTGCAAATAGATAAATTGAAACTAAAACAGAAAACTATTCAACCAGAAACTCAATTTGCGTTGATGTTTTTTTTAAACCCAGAAAATCTAATAAAACTTACCTGGAACAAAAAATCCTGTGGTGAATCCACTTTACATGATTCAACCGTTCTCCGAGTTTCAACTAATCTAGTCATTCGTAACTGATAGCACCAAACCCATCGTTTGATTCGATCAGACGGCCACAGCCACACAAACTGTCTGGTTCGGTTTTTCACTCGGCAAAGTTAAAACAAAAATAGTTGTTTTACTGTGCTCCGCCCCGCTACTTGGCAGTGTCATCTCAAATTCCTCTGAAGTGCTTTCTGGCCTCACTCAACCCGTAGAGAGCAGTAGAAAATTAATTTCCACTTTGCTCTGTCTAACTATAGCTCGGCTTCTGCAATCAACGGACCCGAATATGACCAGGGAAAGGCAACTGTCATTATCCCCATCCCGTAGCTTGTCGTCGCTGATCGCTATCGTAAGGGATTATATTGTTTCAGCGATTTTGAAATGAAGCAAAACAAATTCGTTTGTCTGCTAGCCGGAATCAAGTGCGCTCCGTTCTTCCATCTGCTGGCAGCGTTGAAGGAGTCATGCTGCGTTGCAGATATTTCAGTTAGTCATGAAAACGATTGTTTATCTACGGCCGGTCTAGTTAAGACCTCAAGCTTGTTAGATGATAGTGATTTTCTTCCATGTTGTGAATGGCAGCATTGAGCCGAACCTTGCCGTAGCAGAATGAGATGGACGGTTGCTCGCTGGTACTGTAGTTGGCATGTGTCATTTCTGAGCAGAGTGTTGACACTCCATAAGATGTACTTTGAGAAATGGCTCAGTTTGTGATACTTAATGGAATTGAACGAGACTGCTATATAGATAATGTATATATTAATTCGAAGTGCATTTTTGAACAATAAATTAGGATGTTGTATAGCTTCGTACAATCATTAAATGTGTAGTTTTTCGATATAGCATATTACTATTTTACTGTTTTACAGTTTTACTGTTTTACTGTTTTACTGTTTTACTGTTTTACTGTTTTACTGTTTTACTGTTTTACTGTTTTACAGTTTTACTGTTTTACTGTTTTACTGTTTTACTGTTTTACTGTTTTACTGTTTTACTGTTTTACTGTTTTACTGTTTTACTGTTTTACTGTTTTACTGTTTTACTGTTTTACTGTTTTACTGTTTTACTGTTTTACTGTTTTACTGTTTTACTGTTTTACTGTTTTACTGTTTTACTGTTTTACTGTTTTACTGTTTTACTGTTTTACTGTTTTGCTGTTTTACTGTTTTACTGTTTTACTGTTTTACTGTTTTACTGTTTTACTGTTTTACTGTTTTACTGTTTTACTGTTTTACTGTTTTACTGTTTTACTGTTTTACTGTTTTACTGTTTTACTGTTTTACTGTTTTACTGTTTTACTGTTTTACTGTTTTACTGTTTTACTGTTTTACTGTTTTACTGTTTTACTGTTTTACTGTTTTACTGTTTTACTGTTTTACTGTTTTACTGTTTTACTGTTTTACTGTTTTACTGTTTTACTGTTTTACTATTTTACTGTTTTACTGTTTTACTGTTTTACTGTTTTACTGTTTTACTGTTTTACTGTTTTACTGTTTTACTGTTTTACTGTTTTACTGTTTTACTGTTTTACTGTTTTACTGTTTTACTGTTTTACTGTTTTACTGTTTTACTGTTTTACTGTTTTACTGTTTTACTGTTTTACTGTTTTACTGTTTTACTGTTTTACTGTTTTACTGTTTTACTGTTTTACTGTTTTACTGTTTTACTGTTTTACTGTTTTACTGTTTTACTGTTTTACTGTTTTACTGTTTTACTGTTTTACTGTTTTACTGTTTTACTGTTTTACTGTTTTACTGTTTTACTGTTTTACTGTTTTACTGTTTTACTGTTTTACTGTTTTACTGTTTTACTGTTTTACTGTTTTACTGTTTTACTGTTTTACTGTTTTACTGTTTTACTGTTTTACGGTTTTACTGTTTTACTGTTTTATTCTTTTCTTTTTCAAAAATAAGAAATAGGTATAGCATTCGCTCAAGTTTTATAAAAGCTTTCCGATGCCCAGAGGGTCGACTGTCATATACAAATCGATTCAGCTCGACGAGACGTGTCCATTGATGGCCCATTGATTTTTATAACTAAATATATTACTATCTTCAGCTTCAAATTAATTTTCGTATCACTCAGGTATATTCAAAAATATTTTGTTCTACTTATTTTAATAAAGCAATCAATGACCAGTCTTTTTAGTTACAATTTTCGAGAGACAAACGAATATTGAAACAGAAAACATAAGAATCGAAAAAAACGTATCATCTCACTGCTTGGTGGAATACTGATTCATTTGTTCACTGTTGTACTGTTTTTACCATTTTTATAAATAGGTAAAAAATAGATATAGAGAATTTGCTCTAACTTTAGAATACAATTCCGTGGCCCGGAGGGAGGGAGTGTCAAATACCAATCGATTCAACTCAATGAATTGAGCAAATGTATGTGTGTGTATGTGGTTATGTGTGCGTTGTTAACAAAGAGGTCGAGATTTCAGAGATGACTGAACCTATTTTGATCAAACTAGTCGCAAGTGAATGACCTTCTCGTCGGTTTGAACGTTATTGAATGTTTTTGAGATCGGATGTTATACGAAGTTTTCTTTCAAAATTTCAGTTTTTTGTCAATATCTGTCACAATTGTCGTTGTAAACAAAATATGTATTGAGAATTCAATTTCAAATAGTAATAGATATCCAACAAGCCATAGATTGTTAAAACCCGTCAATTTTTAACGGAGATATCGATATTTTTGTGTAAGCGACTTTTCCTCCTATTGCAGTATTCCAGTTTTGAGATCTGCATAATAAAACGATGCTTTGGAGCAAAGTGAAACACGATGTTTAATATTGTTGTATACAATTGTTTCTAAGAACCAAATGTAAGGTACCGTGACATTTTGTCTCGTTTCGATTTAAGCACGGTTCGTTTTTAGCAACATAATCTTTCGAACATGACATATGTATTAAAACCATGGCAGTGTTTTCGAAATCGAAACAATTTCATATTTAAAATGATTCATACTGCTTACAATAATATTTGCTTGTAGATTATATCTTCTTATACCCATGTACCATTCGAATCAGTTCGTCGAGATCAACAAATGTGTGAGTGACAAATAATTTCTCTCAATTTTCTCGGAGATTGCTTAACCGATTCCTTAGATTCATATGAAAAGTCCTATGCTTCCATACAAGATTTCTGAATTTCATTTGGATTCGACTTCTGGTTCTGGAACTACAGGATGATATGTGCAACATTAAAAAAGCTACTAATTTCGTAAATGGCATAACCGATTTCCGATTGAAAAGTCTTAAGATCCCATACAAACTTTTTGTTTTTTAATCAGATCCGACTTTCGGTTCTGGAGAAACAAGGTGATCAGTGAAAAATGTCAAATTCACATAAAGTAATCGGGTCCATATGGTTTGCAGATTTTGATAGTCAAACGAATAGAGGAGCTCAATCGTTTTCTCAAAGCAGGCCAAAACGAACTGCATGAACAAAAATTCAAAGACCTATAGTCCCATACAAAATTGATGAATCCGATTCGACTTCCGATTCTGGAATTACAGGGTGATTGTTAAAATTCAAATCGTCATAGAAGTTATAAGAAAATCTACAAAGTTTGGCGCAACACTATTCCATTTTTTTCATCATATTAATTCATCGCCATATGAACCGATTTTTCGTTATGTTTTTCCCTAAATAATGGTTTCGGAAGTACCGTAAATAATGTATGTATGTATGTATGTATGTATGTATGTATGTATGCGTGAAGCCACCATCAGTTCAAGGTATTACCAGTGTATGCGGGTAGACTTACAGTAGATCCGAATTTGATTATCAGATAGTTTTCATATAATTGCTGTTAAGAAGGCCAAATGGGTTTTGAGGAAACGGTGCCATCCAGCAAGAACATCGGGCCATATAATAAAGAATTTCGCTGTACCAGCTTAAATCCGCCTGATGGTTTGTTTGTTAGAAGAGTGCGTCTTACTCATTTCAGACCTTTAGGGAGAAACACAAAGCTTCCCCCGCGTGACTCAGGTTGGCAATCCACTCCATCATCCAGTCATTCGCTTGTAAGATACCCTGATGCACTCCCTGCCCCTCCCCGTTGTCGATATACTTGAGCATAATACAATAATGTAATATA
This sequence comes from Malaya genurostris, assembly GCF_030247185.1. Taxonomy (NCBI): domain Eukaryota; kingdom Metazoa; phylum Arthropoda; class Insecta; order Diptera; family Culicidae; genus Malaya; species Malaya genurostris. The sequence goes on along the minus strand of NC_080571.1, from coordinate 246,822,183 downwards.
ATATAATATAATATAATATAATATAATATAATATAATATAATATAATATAATATAATATAATATAATATAATATAATATAATATAAGATAATATAATATAATATAATATAATATAATATAATATAATATAATATAATATAATATAAATTAATATAACAACATCATTCCCATCGAAAGGGAAGTATGGCAGAATTTTTTTCCGGGTATCCGGAATGGCGTGAAAATCCGTTTAAAATCACCGTTGCACACGGCTTTGTACGTATGAATGTCTGTTTTATATCTTTTGTTAGTGATATATCGTAATATGAAATACCATAACACAGTATAATATTATATTTCATTTTAAATAATAATTATAATAATAATAATAATAATAATAATAATAATAATTATAATAATAATAATAATAATAATAATAATAATAATAATAATAATAATAATAATAATAATAATCATAATCATAATTAGAGGCGTGCAAAACAGCTCATTTTGGTGAACAGCTCCGAACCGATCAGCTCACCAAAGTGAACCGATTCGATGTATCAGCTCATCAGCTCTTTTATTTTGAACTTAAGGTTCATTTTGTGCGCCGTTTTTCTTATGCACCGGTTTTTTTTCAAATGCATGATCGAAATTGAATCATTGATTTGCAATGATGCAATGAATGCCATGCGAAATAATTTATCTTCAATTGATGTCGACTAAATTGAATCTCTTAAAGAGCCGAAGATCCGATCAGCTCGTAGCGTGTTCCCTGCGTCATAATGCAGTGAACTGGGTAGCAAATGAGTGAGCTGGTGAGGTGCGGTTCTTTTAAAAAGAGCTGTGAGCTGTCAGCTCACTTCAATGATTCGATTCACTGGAACAGCTCAGGAGCGAATTGCCCATCTCTAATCATAATCATAACAATATATAATACAATGCAATATAATTTAATTCAATACATAACAAATAATGCAACAAACAACATAACCACATGTTGCAATATACTATGATAAATATTGCACTTTAGGATGTTCTTCAAACTACAAGCCTTTTCGCACCCTCTCATTCTGCTACTAACGCAGAAGGCGATAGCACCCAGTCGATGACGTTATATTGACCAAATGTCTTCATAGACGCTCGGGGAGGCATGATATAGGGACTTGTGAGGACTTAGTTATCTCACCATTTGACGACCAGTACCGTAGATAATGATCAAAAACTCTAAAACTCACTTCGACTTCTGGAACTCACTTCGACTTCTCATGTAATGCTTAATCGATTGTCACCCGTTTAGATTTAAAGGAATAATTTTATGGCTTCATAAAATTTTCATTTTCAATCCGACTTGCAGTTCCGAAGTTATAGGGTAATGAGTAATAGAAATTTTAAACTGTTATTTTAAACGACGGTCATCAAAATAATTTTTCATCAATCATTTAAAACACATGCGTGTTGATAAAAAGATATCATCTCACTGCTAGGTTGATTAAGCACGTTTTTTGTTATCGAAAAACTAACAAATTGTGCTGCACCAAAATGGCGAAAGTCGATTTCACTGTAGTTCAGTCCTATAAATTTCATCATTGATGGTGTACACCACTTCGCATTCCACAGGTGCAGAAAGCTTTACCAAATGAATTTCAACATACTCCGCTTTTTGGAACGATTATTCAGTTATCTTCTTCGGTGTAGAACATCTGTTCCGACTTTTGTTTGAGGACAACTTTGACATTTGATTCGTTATCCATCGCCTAGCAACTGTATCTAGTCGACATCTTCGTTTAGTACTTCCTAACCGGGGGTCTTGGAAAATATTTTCTGTTATTTATGTAGATTTCAGAAGTTTTGAACATTATATACAGTAATCAAGCTCGTTTGGTCGTATCTTCGCAAAACGCAGACCTTTTCGGCAACATCAGGTATTGATATAAGATGGAAATAGTAAATTATTCAATCCAGGAATGTATAAAAGCAAAACAACGTTTTAGTCATGATTAATGTGGTTGCTACCAGAGTACAAGCGTTAGGTTGCTGTCAGAGTAAAAACGTCACGCGATGCGTCTAGGCGCACGTGCGAGCTAGTTGCATTTGATCAAAGCAAACCTGTCAGAGTGAATGCGATGCGATAACAGTACATTGCATTGAATCGCCTCGCTTCGTTTCGCGTTCCGCGTTCACTCTGACATCAACCTTACGCGAAGCGTCAAGGCACGCATAAGAGCTAATGATATTTGATCTAAGCAAACTTATCAGAGTGAGCACGATGTGATAAAAGTACATCGCATCAAGACGCATCGTATCGTGCCGAAAATCGCGTTCTCTCTGACAGCAACTTGAGATGGAATGAAAGCACAGGAAGGTTGCAAAATCAGTCATCAAACAAAACTAATCTTCAAGCAGACTTTTACATCTTTTATACTAGAACCGATTCTAACGTTTCCCTTCGTAAAGTTGTTGACTTTCATTCTGCGTTTTTGCTTGTGAACCGAAGTCTACCGGTCTTGAAGCATTTCCGTACTCTTGAAACCAATAGAAATACAGATTTGCAGCATTTTTCCCATGGTAGTGAACATTCGAGTTTTTTTTCAAGTGTTTACACCGTTTTCATTTTCTTTTTTAACCGCAACTAACCTTAGAACTGGGTGATTAATTCCTGTCAAGTGGAAAAAAGTGACAGCCACTCATTACAATAATTACGGGTTTGTTCTTTAGAATAGCAAATTTTATTTTTGCTGTATGCTGTATCCCATGCTGAATATATACGTATTTCGCCAACTTCAAACTCCGAATCAAAATATTTAAGGTTAGAATAACTTGAATGCTAAACTTTTTCACTGTAAACGGCGCCATTGAGGAATACAAATTGCATTAAAGCATCTACTATTCACTGGTTACCGTAATGTTCATAATGCGGATTTTACTCCACAATTTTTCGATTCCTAAAATCAAAGAATTTACTTCATATAAACAATACATAATGTTCTAATCTCGAAGGTGGCTTAGAGTAATGGGTGGGTGATAACTTTTCACGTATCCTACACTCATGGTTGGATTCCCAACACCGCGCTCATAGAGAGTAAATGTTTTTCTGGCGCCAGATTGAAAATTTTAAAATAAAACTTCTACCTGTACTTTGCATCTTAAAGCAAAACTATTACTGGAAGCTGTTTTTGTACTCCAAGCTAATTAAAACGAACCGACGGCAAGAATATTTCCATTTCGCACCTGGTGTTGGCATCCGCTGATACAAACTTGAAAAAAAATTGTGCTCTCGCGGTGGCCAACTCAAACAAAGTTTTTTTTCGGCCCACTGCTTTTCCGTCGTTCGTGTCCTCTCGGTAGTACAGGGGAAAGGAAAAATTAATATGAACCATTTGATTTTTTTCTTGGTTGATTTTTAACAAAAGAGGGAAAAATCTAGAAGTTGAAGCGGTGAGAATTAATGTTTTTGCAAGCATTAATTTCACCGTTTTGCTTTGTCGACCCTTCAATGGCAGTACCGAAGTGAGTACTTAGTCATCATTCAAGGTGATTGTGGCTGGAGTGAAAAGTGAATGTTTTTATGAGTACTTCACTTCTTGTAGGGTTTACAGTTTAACTTTTGTTGTGATTTTCTGATGTATTCTCTTACAAAATATCTGCAAATATTGTCGTCAGATGTTACAGTAGAGTTTTTCGAGGTGTTGTTGTTATGGTCGATATGGTATGTTATGAGACGCTATGGAATGAATTAGTAAAATATGAAATTTCTTCATTTAAAATGTAGGATGGGTAGTAACTTATAAGCCATTTCACATCCTCTCATTCTGCTACTAACGCATAAGTCACTCAGTCGACGCCGTTCTATTGACCAAATATCATAGATACAAGGGAATACTTGAGATAGGAACTTGTGAGTACTTAGTAATCTCATCTAATCCTGCCCCGCCACTTCGTCGAGTCACTACTTTGAAATTGACCGATATTTTCCGGTTGGTCGAAATTCTGGGCAATTCGGCGGATACAAAATCGATCTTGTTGGCAGCATACCACTCCCGAACCACCTTGGAGTAGTGGCAGCTTGCCAAATCGTACTAAAAGTAGGCAATATCAGATCATGAAATAATTAAGGATAAAAATATAACGTTTCAATTTGTCTATGATCAATTGTTATGATGTATTGAGAATAAATTAGAAAAAAATAATATTTCCATCGTCTAACTGTTAAAGTTGGCAGATGTCAAACTCATCACGTCATTAAATTGGCGGTCACCTGTCTAGGCTACACTCTTAGAAACAATTAAATTTGCGCTTGACGTAAATTCAACCATGCCATGCTATGAACATCTAAAAAGAATTGTTGTGTCTGTATCGATGTAAACTTCAGCTGCATTAACTGTGAAGTTAAAGATATGACTTATCTTAACATACTTTGAATTGCAAAATTTAAGTAAATTACGACGCTCCTTATATGTGCAACTATATAAAAATATAAATTTACATGATTTTTCCTAAAGGTATATGAGTAGTTTTCTATCATCATATCATCTATCATCTATCATCTATCATCTATCATCTATCATCTATCATCTATCATCTATCATCTATCATCTATCATCTATCATCTATCATCTATCATCTATCATCTATCATCTATCATCTATCATCTATCATCTATCATCTATCATCTATCATCTATCATCTATCATCTATCATCTATCATCTATCATCTATCATCTATCATCTATCATCTATCATCTATCATCTATCATCTATCATCTATCATCTATCATCTATCATCTATCATCTATCATCTATCATCTATCATCTATCATCTATCATCTATCATCTATCATCTATCATCTATCATCTTTCATCTATCATCTATCATCTATCATCTATCATCTATCATCTATCATCTATCATCTATCATCTATCATCTATCATCTATCATCTATCATCTATCATCTATCATCTATCATCTATCATCTATCATCTATCATCTATCATCTATCATCTATCATCTATCATCTATCATCTATCATCTATCATCTATCATCTATCATCTATCATCTATCATCTATCATCTATCATCTATCATCTATCATCTATCATCTATCATCTATCATCTATCATCTATCATCTATCATCTATCATCTATCATCTATCTACAATTCAGAGATCATTCAATGTAATCGCATCACTTAAGAACGAATGGACGGATTTACATGATTCTTGTTTTGTTCGATCAGTTTCTACCCCTGCCGGGTTCGTATATCAAGCATATAGGAAAATTCACCGGAAAAGTGTGAAAAATCCTTATATAGTTGCTTTGTATGGACAATGGAATTTTCTGCTGAAAATGTCGTCTATGCTTGGTAGATCATCGATAGGTTTGGTTTGGTGCATAAAAAGTTGCATAAGTGTTTGGCAATCGAAGGGAAGAATACACTGAGGTCTTTTTTACGTGATTTTTCTCCACGCGGCTTATTTTCTAAAGTTACGAGCGCGACTTTTCAAAGTTATCCGGTTTTCTTATGTTGTCTTAGAAATGCATGAAAAATCGAGATCTGGTGTAATTTAAAGAAATGACGTTTGGCATCGAACAATTTTTTTTTTGATTTCTGGAATCTCAAAGTCTTAGAGTCGGTTTTTTCTCATATTTTTTCTTCTGAGATAACACCAGATCTGGTCGTTTTAAGACATTTGGCATAAAAAATATTTCCTTAGCTTTACGGCTTTCTTTAAGGGGATCTCCGAAGTTACAAGTTTTTTTACGCGGTACGTATTTCCCGCGGCGTGAGTTTCGCAAATCAGTATGTGCTACAAAGTTTGTTCTTTTTCGTCGGGTAATCATTCAAGTGAGAATAATTCTTTAAAACTTTAAAAGCAAATCGTTTTTTTACGAACTATCCTACTCTACTGAATGAGCAACTCAGGAAAAAAAACTTTTCAACATTGTGCAATTTCATTTTAATTCATAATCTGGTTGGTGAGCACCTTTATTGATTTAAATACCGAATCGCAAGAATCACATCTGGAAGAGAAATCGTGGCAACTTATAGCTTCATTTTTTGCGTTACAGGAGTGTTGCACATTCGGTTCAAAACGAAGGTGTGTCATAGTCGTTTGACAACACTGACGTCCGGAAATACAAATTCGAACAAATAATTTTGGACGAGACGAAGTTCAACAGGTCAGCTAGTTGATAAATATATCCTCATTTACGACATATTTTCATTGGACTACTTTCACTGATACCGGTTCTCGCTTGATGGATTCTAGTTTCGAATGTAAATAATAGTTGTTATCGCTGAAATAATATAATATTTTGAAACAAGCCAATGGCATAAATTTCCATTGCATAATTAATCATGTATCGTTCATTATCCCGTTACTACCGAACTACAGAGTTGACTCGATAGAGAGAATACTCTAAGGATGCTCAATATAATAGAAAGCTTTATGGATTGGTAGTCGATTTCTAGCTTCTTAAATATGTTTTCACACTTACACCAACACTTGACTTGCTATAGGGGAGTTCAATACTTACATAGGTTAATGGAAACATGACATGTTTAGCATGCAGTCTTTCCTACTGTGGGTTATATAGTGATATAATTATGTAATCAAATCACTTTTTAGTGGTTCATTCAGTATGTGAGCAGTTGCATTTAATGGAGAATTTATCGCTGGAAATTCAAGCAAAACCAGTTTCCCTACGCAAGGTAGTTGTGTAATCTCTGGTATTGTGTCCTACTTTAGTTGGGCATCCAGTCTGAAAATGGCGCGGTCCTTTACCGTATCGCACTCGTTGAAGTAATAATTTATCGCTCTCATTTTGCATTTCAACATAGGATTGTGCGGCGGTGTAGTTCGCCATTGGTGAGCTCCCGAGGACTTGAGAACAACTGCGTGTCAAAACTAGATCATTTGCGTTGCATTTTTTTTTATCTGGATCCGCTCTGGTAAAGGCCAAAGCTCTCTCACACGTAACGGTAGTCGCCGCACTGTGTTTGGTACGACCAGCGGGAATAAAATGCTTTCATGATAATGGATAATATGCTAATTTATATTCACAAGTGAAACCTGACCTCCCTCGGCTTGATGTCATCTGCTTGGTGAGTGGTTGCAGTGAGCTGCCACCTCAAAAGTACACATGCTAGATTGTGAATGAAGGTTCGCAAAGGTGTTCTGCAAACCAAGGCTAGTTCGAGCAATCAAGTCACGTATCGAAGTATCGGAGCGAACACTTCGGTTGAAAATAGTTAATCCAAACTGGTCTAAGGCATAATGATCTCAAATCGTTATCACTAAGCCTAAATGTTTCTTGAAATCAGTGTTGTTCGAATATTTTAATTTTGCTGATAAGAAGGCGAAATTTTCGTTTTTCAAGTTTCTTTACACAGTTGTTAAAAAAACACTGCACTGGCAATTGCTACTTGAGAACTGAAGCGGCAATAGGACAAGGTTATAGCACTGTACAGCAAAAGGGCAAAATTTGTTAATATCTCCGCCCCGCTTTTTCTTCGATAAAAAACGACACTAGTTTTACGAGAGCCATAGTCGTAGGTTGCTTGAGTAAAGTATGGCAACGTCAGCCATGACAGTGTCATATGGGCTAGCTAAAACGTTTTCGTAATTTTAGCCTGCTATTGAAGAAACTAAACTTGTATGGATATATTACATCAAGCGGCTTTGTCCTACAACGCTCGTTTGATGATGGTACAACATCGAGACAAGAGATGTTGCTGTGTACTATTGCTATGTTTATTATGTCTCGGAACAGCCGGATGAGAATATTTGAACAAACATGAACGTAAAAATAATTTCTATATATTATTTTACTCACTCTGTAAATCAACAGGTGAAACCCTACACACTTCTTGAAATTAGGTTCGGGTGCCAGGCAATATTAAAGTTTCGAATTGAGATTGTGTTATAGACTTGAAAGTGTTGTTGAATGTTGAAAATCGTACTTTAATTTTAAAGGAATAGTTTGAGCTAGAGAAACTAAAACAATAGCTCAACAGTCTGTTCAACATTTTAGTTTGACACGGTAGTTTCGCAAACTGTCTTGGGATATTATTATATTTGGATATGTGTAATATAAATATTGGTATGACAAAACTGCCCAGTTCGATAAGGCCAATCTAATTGTAAGTATTAGCTCGATTAAGTAGGTCGAAGTCGGAAAATGTGTTTTATCATCAAGTACAAAATGGAATGAGAAGTCCCGGGCCTAACAAAGAAAAAGTCGATTTTTTACCGTGAAAAGTTTTCTATTCTTCGGTATAATCTTTATCTAGAGCCATACACTTGACCCATCCTCTAACATTTTGATGCTCTTTGAAAAAAAAACATTTGTCAATGCCTTCAAAACAGGCTTCCGTTTCTGCAATGATCTCAGCATTGAACGAAAATTTCTTTCCCTGGAGAAACCTTCTCAGAAATAATAATCGTTAGGGGCCTGAAGGGCTGAAGAATACGGGGTATGGTGGACCAATTTTCTTAGACCGATTTATACAAACTAAGGCTCAAATTAAAATCTTCTAGTCCCATAGGTTGCTATTGAATTTCATTATGCTTTCACAGGGTAAAGTGTTATTAAAATTGCACACCGTTATTTAGAACGATGATGCAGAAAAGCGTTAAATTCTCCTAGATTTAATTTTGCATTAGTTACTCACTAAAGGAACCGACTTCGACTATACCGGTTCCCAGTTGCCAGTTCCGGGAGTACCGGAAATAGTAGACAAAAACTCCAAAACGAACCTCACTCAATTTTCTCGGTAATTTCTTAACTGATTTTTACAAAATCAAATAAAAAAATATAAAGTCCCCGGAAAATTTATCCCGATCCGACTTTTCGATGCGGTATTACAGCGCAATTATTGATTTTTTGCCTTTCTCATATAGAAAGGTTATGCAATCACTGTGAAAACCGACTTTTGAACCGACGCCCGGAGGGCTGAGTGTCATATACCATTAGACTCAGTTCATCGAGTACGCAAAATGTATGTGTGTGTGTGTGTGTTTGTGCGTATGTGTGTATGTAACGTATTTTTGCACTAACTTTTCTCGTAGATGGCTGAACCGATTTTCACAAACTTAGACTCAAATGAAAGGTCTTGTGGTCCCATACGGAATTCCTGAATATTATTTGGATCCGACTTCCGGTTCCGGAATTATGGGGTAAAATGTGCAAAACATTGTGAAAATAAGTGCACTAATTTTTCTCAGAGATGGCTGAATCGATTTTCACAAACTTCAAATTTATTTGGATCCGACTTCCGGCTCGGGAGTTATGGGATAAAATGTGCAAAAAAAAGAAAATATGTGTTCTAACTTTTCTCATAGATGGTGCGACCGATTTTCACAAACTTAGGTTCAAATAAAAGGTCCTGTTATCCCCTACGTAATTCCTGAATTTCATGCGGATCCGACTTCCGGATCCGGAAATATAGGGTAAAGTGTGTAAAAAATTGTATACCATCACTAAAAATGGGGAAAACCTTAAAAAAATCTAAATCGACCTCAAATCTTTTCCAATTAATAGTTTTTATCAGTAGACGGTCAAACAAACCGATTTCGGTTATTCTTTTAAGAATCGAAGAAAATTATTTTGAAGAATACCACAGTATTATACATATATGATTGATATGAGAAAGGGATCGTTACACCACTAGGTGGATTAAAACAGGTTTTTTAATTTTATGAGAATTATTTCAAAAGTGATGGTGAAACGAACTGCAACGGTTAAACCGATTTTCACAAATCATGAGTGTCTTAAAAGATACTGTGCAATTTCATTCGAAATTATAAGGCGAAGAGTATCAAAACTTTCAAACTGTCATACAAAATGGTACGTGCTTGTACGGAAAAAGAAAACAGCGAGCTTTGTTCAATTTTGTATAGCGTGTAGGGTTACCATATTTAAATCTATATTAACTTGACATATCTGTTTACATATTTCGATTAGATACAAACCCGGCGAAAGACCATAGTAAGGTTAAAACCGGGTATAAATAAACTTTAAATTAATTAAAAAAATTAATGTTTACATATTGAAAATGTTATAGTAGTTTATTGGGTATAAAGTTTTAGATTTTATTCAAGTTTAAAAAACAATCTTCTAGTGATGTTTTGGAAAATATAAGTAATATGAGAAAGGCATCATTACACCACTAGGTGGATTAAAAAAGGCTTTATTGATAAATCTACTTTTATATGATCTACATTTCATTGCTTCGGATGTTAGACTTGTACCAGAGAGAACGTGATATTTCTCATCGCATTATTTTTCAACAACACACGCGATTACAGCTATTTAGAGCAACGTCAGGCTGTAATTTCACGAATGAATTGTATTTTTTTGCAGATTTTTAACAAAGTACTTGTTCCGAAGAAAGCTTCAAAATAGTTTGCACGCAAACTTTAAATTTAAGTATTCCGCGAGAAGGAACGAATCGGGTTGATGGAATAATAACTTCAAGTTCCGAGTAACAATTTTTGTTACGGTTAGTTAACTGTGACTAGTATGCAACAAGCAGTTTGAATGATTGTTACTAACATAAAACCACTTGCGTGACTCAAAAAGTACAGTTTCGACTAGTGACTAGCAGCATATTGGAGATTGATTAAAAATAAGTTGTCGTTACGATGCAATGCCATACTGAAATAGCTTACCTATCCTTGACACAAAACAAATTTGTTTTCAAGTAAACGAGTTAAAAATTAGTCACCAACGACTTTGTAAATATTGGATGAATCCAGAATGCTTTTCTATCAACAATAATATGTTCAATGTATGTTTCATATACTTCTTGCAATTCCATAAATGTTCGCCATATTCGCTCTATCAAAAACGTTTTCTTCGTTTCCTTTTTACCTTTCTATATAGAAAGGTATTAGAATTGCTGAAAAAACCGACTTTCGAACGGAGCCTCGGAGACCCATAGTGTTATATACCATTCGACTCAGTTCGACGAGATCGGAAAATGTGTGTGTATGTGTGTGCGCTTTTTTAGAAGATATTTGAATGCGCTTAATTTTCTCAGAGATGGCTGAACCGATTTTAACAAACTTAGGCTTGTTTGAAAGGTACTGTTGGGCCATTGATCAAGTTCAAAGATCAAACGACTGTTACTTTTTGTTCCGGAGATATGATGGTATGAGTGACGTAACCGACATATGATGGTATAAGTGACGTAACCGACTGCTTTTGTGAACTACTCGAATCAATCTGAATCAATTGGTGTCAAAATTAGTATCCGAAATTATTTAATAAAAGTATGAAATATATTTTCATGAGACTGTTATGAAAGAAGAGAAAGGCATTATCACACCACTAGGTGGATTAAGAAGGGTTTGTTATCTTCACGTTGCAAAAACCAGCCGATAGCTATCTGAATCAAGGCAGAAACTGTATGTTGCAATCTTGTTTTGTCTATGTTACTGCTATATTAATTCACACTAACGATTTGCACTTACGCTTATAATATGACTGGAAACTTGAATAACTCTTTGGTAATTGGTTTTTGAAATGTATAAACGGTTACTGTTCCGTTCCACGGGGATGGTTTTAAAACTGAAAAGTAGTGTTTGTAGTAGAATTTCACAAATAATCTGAAAATACAACTCAAAATTATAAAATTTTAGCCACAACAACCGGAATTTGAAAAAGCTTGCGCGCTGGTGTTTCGTATTGAGGTGGTGTGAGAAATGCACGGTGGACTCGATGGCATTATCGTGAGCAAAAATTACATATCAAATAAAGACGCGAATTTATGCAGCATTGGGTTTTGTGTTGAAATGAAAACGAGTTGAATACAATAAAATGGGTATTGTAAGAAGTCGTCTATTTTCTAAGTATCTGTCATTTATAATGCTAAAAATGTCCAACTCTGTTGAGCTCAATGCATTGATGTTGCTGAAGCAATAATGCTTGGCTGTGTAATATCATATAATAGGTATAATTTTAGATTGTAGCAATTTTTATAGCAAAACTAAAAATTCAACCTTGACAGGCTACTGAATGAAATTGATGCATGTCAAGTATTATCGTTCATGTAGAATATTGTAAAATATGACTTTTATATAACCTGTGATACAAACAATGTGGCCTGGTGAACTACTGGCAAAGAAATCGAAAATAGTTTTAATCTACCTAGTGGTGTAACAATGCCTTTCTCATATCAAACATACTATCATATATAATACTGTGGTATTCTTCAAAATAGAATAGATTAACCGCAATCGGTTTACTTGATCGTTTACTGATAATGACTACCAATTGGAATAGTTTTTTTGACCGATTCGGAATTTTTTCACATTATAAGACCATAAGACCACAAGACCTTCCATTAAAACCTAAGTTTGTGAAAATTGGTCAAACCATCACTGAGAAAAGAACGTGAGATCGAATAGAGAAAATATGACCACTATTTCCGGTTCCTCCGGAATCGGAAACCGGGAGCCAGGATAGCAAAATCAGTTTGTTTGGCCATCTACTGACAATGACTAACGAATGGAGTAGTTTTGAGGATAGTTTAGAATTTTCTTTGTTTGTAAAAATGTTTACAAACTTCACCGTATAATTCCGGAACCGGAAGTCGGATGTAAATGAAATTCAGAAGTTTTGTGTGGGACCATAAGTTGCATAAGACCATTCATTTGAATCAAAGTTTGTTGAAATCGGTCACGTCATCTCTGAGAAAAGCGAGTAAATAAATTTAAATTGTAATTTTTCACTAATCACCTTATAATTCCGGAACCGGAAGTCGGATACAAAAGAAATTCGAAAGTTTTGTTAAGGATCATTTGACCATTCATTTGAAAATTAAGTTTGTGAAAATCGGTCACGCCATCTCTGGGGAAAATTAGTACACATGTACACATATTTTAGTTTTTTTGCACTTTTTACCCCATAACTCCGAAGCCGAAAGTCAGATCCAAACAAAACCCAGGAATTTGGTATAGGACCGTGGGAGCTTTCTTTTGGATCTAAGTTTGTGAAAATCGGTCCAGCCATCTCCCACAAAAGTTAGTGCAAAAAACGCTGTACACATACACACACAGACATTTTGCGTACTCGACGAGCTGAGTCGAATGGTATATGACACTCGGCCCTCCGAGGCTCGGTGCAAAAGTCAGTTTTCACAGTGATTGCCTACAGAGCTTAAAATTGTCACGCATTCTCAATGAAAGAATCCAATACAACAGCCTCATTTCCAATATTTTACTGTCTCATTCGTAAATGACCGACAACAGAACAAACGAAGAGAGACGAAGCATTTTCGTTACTCATTGAAAAAATGAGAGAGATAAATTGCCAACGTCACTCTTTTCTCTATGACAAGACGAAACCAAACTAACGTCTTCAGGGAGCATCAGCAGAATTTCAATTCTCATTCTTTCATCGATGTATTGAAAAAAACAAACTAAAATATGACAAATCGAAGTAATTACATCCCAGAACCTATTTGGAAACCAAAACTACTACAAATCCGGGCAACAACAGGTAAAAGTTATTGTGAAATCTTTTTCTGTCATTTTCGATTCTCACAGCTTCGGTTGAATATCGACACTGACTTTCAGCTATGGGATTTTCACTGCAAACTGCAAATGACTGAAAGGGTAAATTTTGTAGGTTCATTCATGATCCTTAGAACGGAAATCCCAAAATAACTAAATATTAGTGTACCTATCAGGCAATTGACCCTAAAAAACTTACCCTTTCAGCGAAATGGCTTTTTCTGCAAAATGACCTTTTCGGAGAAACGACTTTTGGCGAAATGACCCATTCGGCGAAACGACTTTTGACGAAATGGCATTCGGCGAAACGAATATCGGTGAAATGGCTTTCGGCGAAATGACCCGCTCCCACCTTTCTATATGAGAAAGTCAAAAATAAACTTTTTACTGGAGGCAGAGAGTTTTCGTCTTCGACAATATTGTAGCTATCGCAATTTCTGATAACTTTGCTGATATCTATCTGTATATCTGATGTGAGATTTATGAACTTCCCGTATTTAAATATTGATTTACATATAAATAAAACGAACATAATATAAGATTTCTAAATTCAACAAACTGAATTTCATCTTCCGAATCGTTCAAACTACAAGTATATGATTAATGCTTATACTTGTCATTGTAACTCGACAACGCTAGTACGTATAGCTAGAGTATATATAAAAGTCGATAATAAAAAGCCGAAGATTGTGTTGTTTCATAAATGAGAATGTAGTGAAGAATAATACAAAGTGTGAAATAAGTATAGAAAAAAGTGAGCAAAGTGAGGTTAGACGCCAACAGTATAAGCTGTGATACAATAAGTTGGTCACGATCATGGTTATTTCACAAGCACAAAAACATTAACTCTGCTTTTGACAAGATTTTCTTTCATAGCTTCAAAGTTTCTGCTATAGGTTGTAGTGTAAATTATGTAAATCTCCAGAAAATGTAATCAAAATTGATTAACTATACCCGAGCGTAAACCATTTATGTTAAATGTCATAGTGAGTGATTCGCACAATTATTTTGCAGTTTGTGTGACGAATATGATATGAGCACATCATGAGTCGTGCACGAAGAAGAAATGAACAATAATTTTCTGCATCCCCAACTTCAATATCGTCTTGTCTTGGCTTCAATGTGAACCTCGATAGGCTTACTGCTGGAAAGCAGCATCCGGCCCAGAAAACACGATGCTTTGTGTGCGAGTGTTTCCTACCGAGCGGTTTGTTTCCTGAACTTTAGTACTAATGCTGCACTGGAAAGCCTGTCGAATCTAATGGAGAAGGCATTTACTTTTGCGAAGCTCCGTCGTATTCAGTCAGATGGATAAAATAGTTCACCAAAGTTCCTTTGCTAAAAGACAGCGTTGATTTATTGTAAATTTGAATTTCGTTGTACAGCTGTACAGTGATTCTGGTAGTTTGGGTGTGCACTTGACGAATCTTTTGTGTGGCTTATTACGGCATAAGGTGCAACGTGATATTGATTATATTATAATATATTCGTTTACTTTGGGTATAATTATTGAATATAAGTTGAATCACGATTCAGCGAAAGAATTTTTGCTGGAAACGTCTTTTAACATCCAACGATGTAGCACTAGTATGAATAAAAAAACACAATGAATTGAATCAGCCAATCAAAACAAAAGATTTTTTTTAATTTGTTGAACATGCTGGTTGTGAAGAAAAAATATTGCTACCTTCCCTAATTTAAGTCACTATTCCACACATTGGGATAGAAGATTTCTAATATTCGGAACAACATATTCCTCTGTTTTTGGAACAACAAATAACTGCGAAATTAAACATTGACACATTGACGATAATATTTGTTATTTTCATTCCCTTATTGTTAGGGATTTCTATCTTAAAAAAAACTGCCAAAAACTCACCTTTTTTTGCTCGACCAAGTCATCTTTCCGGAGACGGAGTTCAACTTTTTTTTTTGCTCACTAAACCAACGATCGGTTTGGACGCAAGGTTTCCATGTAAATCACAGGTCAACAAAAACAAAAAAAAAGTCAAAATGGGACGACGAGTCCATAATGGAGGGTTTGAATAACGAATGATTGCTCTATCTCCCCTGAATTCTCTGGATAGCAATGAGAGCATCTCTCCTCAAGATAAGTCGGCTCAGTTATATCCTAAAAATCTCTTGTCTTGTCAAATAAACGATAAACTACAATGAACAGCCCTATGGGGATGTTCCATCTGTTGACGTAGGACTACACAATTATTATCAAAGCCACCGAAAATTATTCTTTCGATGCGATCTATGCGAAATATATTTTCGAAAATAATGCTTTGAAAATTTTAAATGTTCTCAACATGTTCTTTTAGTTTGTTGGTGTTGGTTATGTGGCCACATTCGAATGCAGATCTACTTGGGAAGCAAGGATTTTTAGTTCAATGCATGTTACTACTAGAAACCGAGGAATCCTCTGCATTTCCACATGCATCACATGAAGGGGTTTGTTTGTTTGGGTAGACAGTTGTTATACTGGCAAAATCAATCGAACAACAACGTCTGAGACGATACGAAGTAATGTCGATATCTACTTCCTAACCAAAATAATAAAATGCTAAATGGATCCTCCTCGCAGTGTAAACTATATTCACATACGTCCTAGTTAAGCACGGTCGCAAAAAATGTCTGCTCGATTATAAACTTTACGCGCGTGTCTTAATTTAGCGTCTACCCTAACGAAAAATAGATCAAACGTCTAATATGTCAGAAAGTAAAGGTAAATGTCCTTACCGGCAAAAGTAAAGTTACGAGAAGTTATCCCACTCTGGTTGCAACTATGGCTGTATATTTTTTATATTATCTAGTTAGTTAGTGTATATATATCTAGTTAGTTTGAAATCGTTAAAACAAATAAAAAACTGTTTTAATCCACCTAGTGATGAGTTATGCCCTTCCCATAGTACTCATAACATCAAAAATATTACTATGGAATTCACAAAAACAACTGTTCATTGAATAGAAATAGGAAAGTTTGTTCGGACTTATTCTAACAAACTCTACTAATCCTGTTTTCTCTGTAGTTCCGGAGCCGGAAGTAGTATCCACAACAAATTTAGTAATTCCGTGTGAAACTGTAAGACTTTTCCTTTGAGCCCATAAGTTTGTGAAAACCGATTTGGCCATCTTGAAGGAAAGTATTGATACCGGCACGGTATTAATGCACTAACGGATATTAAAATTTCATATTTTTTCAAATAAATTTGAAGTCATTGACATTCGTTTATTCTTTCGGCCGTACTGATCATTAAAAAGCTTTAATTTTTATCAACCGCAGCACCGTCTTTTACCAACATTACATACTAGTAGCAGACATTCGTAACCGTTTCGAATTCTTTATAGTGCGTACGAAATGGAACAAAACAAGCATCGTTTGTTGTGTGTTTTCTTCTTCTTTCGGTGTGGTAAATATTGTCATTCTATATGGCGATCTGAAAACTTTAACACTTATCGCCCTGTAGCTGCGGAACCAGAAGTCGGATCCGGATGAAATTTCACAGTAGCTTCAAATATAATATGAGCTTTATTTCAAATCAAGATATGAGAACATCGGTTCAAGCATCGCGGAGAAATCGAAGTGAGTTCTAGTTTTTCAGAGTTTTCTGCACCACTTTCGTTGCTCCCGGAAACAGAAAAGGGGGACCCTCCTTCCACACCACGGGAGAATCCAGTTTCGAACTTAGGTGATTTGGATTGCATAACTTTTTTCGATTACTATGGACTGTAAGTGATAACTACGGAAAATGTTCGGTTATATGACAAGCAGTGCTGTTTCACAAAGTTGTATACAGGTAGTTTCTGTCAGCGCACACTCGTTGCGTCGCTTCCATCCCGCATTCACCGTGAATAGCAGTGTGGCTATTTGAGCACAGCATGAAAATCATCTCTTTGGTCTTCTCATATTCAAAGCTGTATCATTCGAACATTATAACATTAAATTGAGTTATCTACTTGATCTCATACAACTCGCACATGTAATCACTTTGAAATTTGAATTTAGAGGCTCTGAAAACCAAACGTTTTACAGTGAAGTCTCCTACAACACAGGGAACGTGAATTAGGAATCCGGCAAAAAGGTATCCCAGATAATTTGTTTTATCGACTATTCTGGACAACGAACGATTATCTCGCTTCTGACCACAGATAGAACCATAATGTCTTCAGTAAATTTTTAGTTCTTGTGTAGAATTATAATTTACAATCATTTGATACAGAATTACTCCTGTGACTCAAAATTATGCAGATTTGGTTAGACGGTTTCATCGGAAGATTGTATTAAAGTTCCAAGATCTATTAGATAATTGATGAAATACTTTTCATAGTATCTAGCGTTAGTGAGTATATGAAGTTGTAAGCATTTATTACTAGGCTTGAGAATTGTTTTGACGATATTTTCTTGGTGGCACCTATAAATTAATCAAGTATTATTAAGAATTAGCTCTAGGTTTTGAAATCTGAGATATTCAATTTAGTAAAAGTTCGCATTTCGTATATAATGATTTTTTCCGTACTGTGGGATATAAAGTTATGGGTATTTTCAGAACGGGTTTGGTGAGAAGATGTTTTGTATTTTTATTTTTCGCAATTCGATGACGGTACCACCATTCATCTCAGCTTCAGTAGTCATCTCATATACTAAAACCATAAGTTAGAGTAAGATCTACTATCTCTGTTCGAGAGCTACATTTATTCTACGAGTTAGATGATAGGATTGAAGGAATAATTCTTCCATTGAAACTTAACTTTGTATTTTGTGTCGAAATTTGATATTTGCCCGATTTTTTGTTGATTATAATATTTTCGTTTTTTGAGTATCGTATAGCGCACTTTTTATCGAATATCTATAAGTATATATTTTTTATTTTTGCCTTTCTCATATAGTAGAAAGGCTATGCAATCACTGTGAAAACCGACTTTTTAACCGAGGCCTGGAGGCCCGAATGTCACATACCATTCGACTCAGCTCGACGAACTGAGCAAATGTCTGTGTGTGTGTCAAAAATATGCACTTACTTTTCTCGGAGATGGCTTAACCGATTTTCACAAACTAAGATCAAAATGAAAGGTCTCATTATCCCATAGCCTGCTATTGAATTTCATCCCGATCCAACTTCCGGTTCCGGAGTTACATGGTAATATGTGAAAATTAGAGAAAAAGTGGGCATTCAATTTTCTCTGACACAGCTCAACCGATTTTCACAAACTAAGATTCAAATGAAAGATCTTATAGTTTCCTAAAAATTCCTAGAACATTTTATCCAGATCCGACTTCCGGTTCCGGAACTAAAGCGTGATAAGTGGGAAATTACAAATTTCATTAGTATTTTTTCACAAACAATGGTCAAAAACAGGTACAAATCCCATAGAACTGACAGATATAGAGTTCTAGTTTACAGAGCTTGTTAAAAACGTAAAGAATAATGAAATCGGTTATGTGCCCAATGCACAAAAACGGCAAATTCAGTCGCCTATTCGTTTCGCTCTGGACGTCTGAAAGGACATTGCGCTTCGGCGCAATATAAAAAAGTGTTTCGCAAATAGAAGAACGAATTGAAATCTGATTATGATAATATCAGATTGAAATCCTAATATGATATCGACTCATCAAATTTTCAATTGATATCACAATATGTTATCACTTTACTGTTCGCTTTAAAAAAAACTTTCAAGGCAAAAGTTTTGCTATATATTACGCAAAACTTTTGCCTTGAAAGTTTTTTTTAAAGCGAACAGTAAAGTGATAACATATTGTGATATCAATTGAAAATTTGATGAGTCGATATCATATTAGGATTTCAATCTGATATTATCATAATCAGATTTCAATTCGATCTTCTATTTGCGAAACACTTTTTTATATTGCGCCGAAGCGCAATGTCCTTTCAGACGTCCAGAGCGAAACGAATAGGCGACTGAATTTGCCGTTTTTGTGCATTGGGCACATAACCGATTTCATTATTCTTTACGTTTTTAACAAGCTCTGTAAACTAGAACTCTATATCTGTCAGTTCTATGGGATTTGTACCTGTTTTTGACCATTGTTTGTGAAAAAATACTAATGAAATTTGTAATTTCCCACTTATCACGCTTTAGTTCCGGAACCGGAAGTCGGATCTGGATAAAATGTTCTAGGAATTTTTAGGAAACTATAAGATCTTTCATTTGAATCTTAGTTTGTGAAAATCGGTTGAGCTGTGTCAGAGAAAATTGAATGCCTACTTTTTCTCTAATTTTCACATATTACCATGTAACTCCGGAACCGGAAGTTGGATCGGGATGAAATTCAATAGCAGGCTATGGGATAATGAGACCTTTCATTTTGATATTAGTTTGTGAAAATCGGTTCAGCCATCTCCGAGAAAAGTAAGTGCATATTTTTGACACACACACAGACATTTGCTCAGTTCGTCGAGCTGAGTCGAATGGTATGTGACATTCGGGCCTCCAGGCCTCGGTTAAAAAGTCGGTTTTCACAGTGATTGCATAGTCTTTCTACTATATGAGAAAGGCAAAAATAAAAAATATATACTTATAGATATTCGATAAAAAGTGCGCTATTATTTAACGTCAAATGCTTAGAATTTCAGCGTGTAATTGTAATTTCAGCGTGTAATTGTAAGTGGTTTAAAAATGTTTGGAAATAGAAATTTCCGCAAATGATTTTAATGATTGCAGCGCAAAAAGAGAATGTTACTATGGAAATGGTAATTATTTTGAAATGCTTTGGTTTTGACATTGAGGGATAGTTAAATTTACGCTACACAGACTTAGAACTGAAAGTATCTGTGTGTGTTACTATTTCGTGCCATTAGTGGCGAAATAGTAAAGATTTTTTTAAATATTGAAATTAAATGGAATGTATTTTATTTGAAAGTGATTTACGCTACAGTTTTGATAGTCGGGTTGCTCATCGTACTGTCGGTGCTACCGTATCTTCATCTGCATCATGAAACAATATAAATAAATCTCTGAATTTAGATAGCTGTTAAATTACTTCAACAATATAATCATTTATTTTAGAGTACTAAAATGTTGGTCTGTGAAATTGTGCATCAGCGATACATTCTAATCGAGTAAGGCCTAACGGATACTTATTCGTTCTGTCGAGACTTTTTAGATTTATTCAAACTGTAAACGATAATCATTGCATATAGCGAAGAACAATCGGCAGCCCCAATTGCAATATCAGTTATAAAGTATCTCTCTCGCTTTGGAAATGTTCTTGTTCTGAAAAGCCTATACTAGCATGAATTCAAATGTATTGTATCATTCCTACCATTGTCTAAGTTGAGGCTTGCATTAGCAAACGTTCTGCAAAGCAGAAACTATATTGAACTCACTTGATGAGAATGGCTTGATTTCTTCTGGTGCAATTGCAGTTTGGTTCGTAGGTTAACGTAACTAGTATAATAGTAGGCTTACCACCCTATTTGTGGCGCTGTAAACATGTATGATGTCGGCACCGTTACCATAGACGCAAACAACCATTCCCTTTCCGTCATTAGTGTCAAAGCTGCTTTGATATCACCACGGGGAATCAGATTGCGCTGGCGAATAGTGCCCGTTTGCGACTCATAATATTTAGAGATTCATGTTCCTGTGAATAGCAGCTAATGATGCTGCTATTAGATGAGAACTGGGCTAATTTGGGAGGGAATCAGAAATAGTTAATTCTGCAAATGTTCATCTATAATAGCTCATACATGATTCAGACAAGCCTGTTTGCCGCAGAACTGTATGGTATTATTGTATGCAGTTTGCTTTATGTGTTAGCTTTATGGTGGCAGATTATGAGCGTCGACTGTTTTGTGATATTTCTTTTAATATCAGTATTCCGTTTAGGCACCCGTTTTGGACACTAACGGCTTCGTATGTCACGTGATTATTGATGATTTGTATGATTCCGCATGAAATTTTTATCGCGAAAACGTTGTGACCACAATATATGATGATCTAGAATACAGAAAATGATGTATCAGAGTATAATTAATGAAACAGTTACGGCATTAATTTGGTGTACAGATATGCAATACGAATATTGAATGAATTTCTACCTAAAGCTTAAGCCTGTTGAAAATCAAATGAAGGATATTTATTGAATTTAAAAGGAAAAATAGAAATAAAAATCGATTTGGTTTTGATGAAATTCTGATGCGTAATTTGAGCGGCCATTATGCTTCACCATCTTTTCACTTCTTTTGCTTACTGAGTTACCTTTCATTTCTTGTTCAACTTCTGTTTGACAACTGTACAACATTTCTCAATTAAGTCCTCTTTGAAGAAATCCACCCGTTGTCTCAATACCCCTGTAGTACTTCTGTGTTGAAGTGACAGCATGCCAAATCAGCTCGAAACTTTACTGGTCCATTGTGAGCTTTCATGTATGAAAGAATAAGCTCTTTTAGTCTTCCATGGTCGTGTTTGTTATGAACAATTATGGGTTTTAACCGCTCTTACAAATGCCCGACAGAAACGAACGAACGAATTCGGGAAACTGCCCGTCTTCATGTATGTTTCGTCGATCGTGAAGTTCGCTTCACGTTTCAGTGTCCTCCTCGCTCCTGATTCATTGTTCTCATTCCATTTGTTTGAAAACGCTGCACACGGTCAATTTAGCCAATTTCATCGACCTCGCGATTTTTTAACTTGACCGCGTCGGATTTTCGGAGTGAGTGCCTAAATTTAACTATCGATTCGCGGCTAAACTAAATTTATCGTAACAGAATTTACAGCATTGAAAGAGGAAATATTTCAAAACAAACTAGTGTTAAAACATTCCAGATATGGCAACTACGAGCGTTACGTTAAAACAAACAGTGTGTCTAGATGTTAAATGATTCAAGTATTACGGTGTCATTTTAAATGATTTTTAGTACTACCAGCATGAAGATACTGTAGAAAATTGCAGTCCGCGCATCTTAAAGTCATCCCATTTATCATTCAAAAAATTGTGTTTAATTGTGGTTGAATCCCCGTCACCCAGAACGCTATTGAATGGTTTTGAGATCGGATGTTTACTTTTTGAGTTATACGAAGTTTTATGTCAAAACTTTGTTTTTTGACAGTATCTGTCTCATTTGACCTTGAAGACAGAATATGTTTCCGCACGGTAAAAGTTATCCAACAAGCCATAGATTGTAAAAATCCATCCATTTTTAACGGAGATATCGACATTTTTGTGTAAGCGACTTTTCCCCCTATTCCAGCAATAGGAGTTTTATGCATTGTATGACAAAGCAATGCTTGGGAGCAACGTGGAACACGATTTTTTATACTGTTACATACAATTTTTTCTAAGTACCAAGAATACTGTGTACAGCATCGTTTTTCATGACATTTTTCCTCGGACCAATTTTAGCATGGTTCGTTTTTGCAACATAATCGTTCGAATATGACATATGTAAACCAGATGATGGCAGCATTTTCGAGTTGAAAGAAATTTCATAATTATATTGATTTAAACTACTTACAGCCAATAAATGCTGAAAGAACATAACACCCATATACCATTCGAATCAGTTCGTCGAGATAACCAAATGCGTGTGTAACAAATAATTTCACTCAATTTTCTCGGAGATAACTCAACCGTTTTCTATAAACTCAGATTCAATTCCGGAACTACAGGATGATATGTGAAACGAAATTAAAAGTGTGCAACTTATTTTTCTCGTAGATGGCTGAACCGATCTAAGATCCAACTTCCGGTTTCGGGGATACAGGGTGATTAGTATAAAAATGTCTATTTCACATAAATTAATCAGGTTTATCGGATTTGAAGATTTGGAATTTGGACTCAAAACTATTGCAATTTATTCGTCATTTGGCCATACGAATCGGTTTGGGTTATGCTGGTTCCTGAATACCGGCTCTGGAAGTACCTTAAATAACCGTAAACTCTACATTGGGACTTACTTCGACATATTTTGAAATGTTCAATCGATTTTCGCACTTTAAGATTCAATCGATTCGATTTGCTGTTTCGACATTACAGAGTAATGAGTGATTAAAATCTCAAATTGCCGCTTAAAACGACGGCCATTAAAACAATGTCATGAGAACTAAAACATCGAATAATATTCATGCAAAAAACACATGCGGATTGATAAAAAAGATATTATGTCACTGCTATGTGGATTAAGCACGTTTTGGTACCAGTACTCACAATTTAGAGCAAAATTTAGAAAAATTTGTTCGTTCTTTTACCTTATCGCTCTGAATGACGGGTCGCAATTTCTAAAACATTTCACCCTAAATTTCTGGAACCGGGTGCCGGATCTGGATAAAATTCTACGTTAATTACCAAGAACATAAAACTTTTTATTTGAATCTAAGTTTGTGAAAATCGGTCCAGCCGTTTCTGAGAAATTGGAGTGATTTCCAGTTTGGAGTACACGATCACTTTTTTCGGTACTTCCGGAACCGGGGACGAAGATTCGGTATACCCAAAATCAATGTATTTGGTCATCAACTAACCTAACCGGTTCAATTGAAGGATTATACGGTAATTTTAAAGAAATTTGCTTGATATTTTCGTGTCGTGTATAAAAACACGCACTTGAAAATTAAAGTTTTATACTTATCCACTTATAATTCCGGAACCGGAAGTCGTATCCGGATGAAATTTGGTAGGTTTCTATGGGATTGTAAGACCTTTCGTTCGTACCAAAACATGTGAAAATTTGTGAAGCTGTCCCTAAAAAAATACAATGCACTTTCTTCGCTCGTATTGCACATTTTATCTCGTAACTCCGGTACTGGGAATCGCATCCGGATCAAACTCAATAGCAGACTATGGAACTCTAAAAATTTTTTTTTTTGTTTTGTTTCAATTATAGAGGTTTTAACATCTTAGGTCATTCGCCTCTTCGGACCAGAAAAACTTTCTAACCCAATGTGCGGGGTAGGGAATCGAGCCCAGGCAGGCTGCGTGAAAGGCATCGACTATCCCATCACGCTATACCCGTCCCTGGAGATTTTTATTTGAATCTGAGTTCGGTTAAGTGGGTTCCTGAAAAAAAAAACGAGTGTCCTTTTCATTCAGTTTTTTCACATTTTACCCCGTTACTCTCGAACAGGAAGTTTCATCCTGAGTCAAATGGTACAATTGCATCTCCTGGCATCGGTTCAAGAGTCGGTTTTAACTCGACGAACTGACCAAATGTGTGTGTGTGTGTGTGTGTGTGTGTGTGTGTGTGTGTGTGTGTGTGTGTGTGTGTGTGTGTGTGTGTGTGTGTGTGTGTGTGTGTGTGTGTGTGTGTGTGTGTGTGTGTGTGTGTGTGTGTGTGTGTGTGTGTGTGTGTGTGTGTGTGTACGTGTGTGTGTTGTCAACAAAGAGGTCAAAATCTCAGAGATGACTAGACTGATTTTGATCAAAATAGTCGCAAATGAAAGGTCTCTCTGTCACTCTGAACACTATTAAATGTTGTTGAGCTCACGTGTTTACTTGTTGAGTTATACGTTATACGAGTTTTATGTTAAAAATTTCAGTTTATTGATAACATCTGTATAATATCTGTGACAATTGTACTTGTAAACAAAATATGTTTTGAGACTTACATTTCAAACGGTAATAGCTTTCCATGAAGTCATAGTTTGTTGAAATCTGTTCATTTTTAACGGAGATATCGATATTTTTGTGTAAGCGACCTTTTCATCTATTCCAGAAGTAAGAGTGATAAAGCGATAATTGGATTGGGAGCAACCTAAAACACGATTTTATACTGTTACGTACAATTGTTTCTAAGTTCCTAAAAGACTGTGTACAGCATCCTTTTTCATGACATTTTACCGCAGACCGATTTTAGCACGGTTTGTTTTTTGGCAACATAGTCGTTCGACATATGTAAATCAGATGACGGCAGCATTTTCGAGTTGAAAGCAATTTAATAATTATGTTGACTACTTACTTAAATCCATAATTATACTGCTATTTACAGCAATAAATGCTGGAAGAACATAACATCCATATACCATTCGAATCAGTTCGTCGAGATCAGCAAATGCGTGTGTGACAAATAATTTAACTCAATTTTTTTTCGGAGATGGCTCAACCGTTTTCTACAGACTCAGATTCATATGAAAAAGCGTATACTATACTGGTTACGGAGCTACAGGATGATATGTGAAACGAAATTAAAATAATGTCAAACTCATTTTTCTCGTGGATGGCTGAATCGATTCAAATGAAATCTAAGAAACGAAGAATATTCATGCAACAAACACATGCGGATTGATTAAAAGCAAAGTCCTGGCATTACATTCCTTTTGTGGAATTTGGCCTTTCTGTTTCTTCGCAGCCGATTCTTAGTGTACAGAATCATTGCATGGCTAGTACTATGGATCCTACTGACACTAAGAATTCTTCCAGGTCGGGGCTCGAACATACGACAACTGGCTTGTAAGACCAGCGCCCTATGCATTGAACCACCAACCCGGGATTGATTAAAAACTTTGGTCTTTATTTTATTTTGACCCGTACCAGGAAAAGTTGATCTACAATTACTATTATAAACGACAAATTCGATTAAAGTTATTATTCCACTGAAAAGTAGGATTCATTGCATTTTTATTGAATCAAAGCAAAACTCGAAAATGTCTAATTTTACACGGTTTGCAAGCTCGAAATAGTGCATAAATTCCAGTAAAATTACTTTTATAGTGTCTGTATATATATACGTTTGAGGATAATAAATAAATAATAAAAAATAAGAAAAAAAAAGATGGCGAGCATATTGTTCTAGGCTGGCTTTAAAAAAGGGCGTTTTCCAGTTCACACAATATCGTCCGATGTTCTGATTCATCCAAATGATATATAAAAATGAGTAGAAAACTTGTCTCAAGTATGTGAGCCTCAGGTACTATAAAAATGCTAAATATTTAGCGGCTTATTTTATTTTTAATCAAATCAACAAGAAAAAAAAAACTTTTTATGTTTTTCCAGAGGTTTATACACTTCTCTATACATCTAATAAAATAAAATAAAAAGATTCGTGTCTATTGGTTCAGTAGGTTTATGCTTATTGTAAGAACAGGTTATTTCGAGAAAACGCACTTCAATGTTTTGGCGCTATATTTAAAGAACTTCGGAAGCCTTAAAAAATCGTCTTAGAAACTTTGGAGTTATTTTCTCAGATAATGTATCTATTGTATAAAGTAATAAATAAATCGAACAATAACGGTTAATTGTTTTCAAATGATAATGAAAATTCATATAACAGGTTCTTATGTTGGTGTGCTAATGCATCCGATTTGAATAACTTCAATACTTACTGATCTTTCCAATTTGCATGAGCCATTAGTGCAAATAGTTCAAGCTAAACAAAGCATCCATCAGTTATCTGCATTCAAAACTGTAAGAAAGCAAAAGCATTTTCCGACTATTCCCATCATTATTTCGTGCGGTGTAGATAAATCGCTTGGTGCTAGTCGCTTCGACGGGCAGCGATAGAATTCTAGTATTTCCCTTGGGTCTAATTGATTTGGTGTCCCTCATTTTTTCGCTGATGGCAGCAATGGGCATTATGTGCCGCCGGGTTACAATTGGGACTCAGTCAACCGAGGAGTAATATATAAACTTTTTCGTGCCATTTTGGCTTCCCAAGTCCTAATGATACCATTTATCTTATTGGGAGTCCATTACGGGGACCCAACCCGAAAGCATAAAGCCGAGATAGTGGAGCTTTTTGGTCAGTTACATTGCTAGCACCGTCACAGCCTGTCAGCAATCGAAGAGGGACAATGGCAAATAGATGAGCAATGATCGGTTGGAGTCTAAACTTTTATTGGGGTAGCGAATTATCGATTCTCACATTCACCTTTTATCCTTCGCTGATTCCGGCTCTGTTTGCTCAACGAAAATGATTTATCTTTCTTCGGATGTTGCTTGAATCGACGGATCGAAATATTTATCATTACAATTGCGTTTATCAGAACCACTTTTCTTGGCAATAAAAAAATGAACCGCATTATATTATTATGGTTTCCCCTGACACTTGAAAGCATTGCTGATAAGCATATTCGAATTTCAATAGCAGAAATCAAGAAACAAATTGAAGTACAGAAAGTATGTCTCTCATGGCTTCATAACTACTGTTCCGGTCCTTTTGAAATTTTTTACTTAACTTAGTATAAGAATACCTCTTTTTTCCATACCATCGGAAATATATTTAGTTATTTATGATAAAATGATAAACATTAAGGTGAATTCAGTGCCAAAAAATGTCACGAAAATTTTCAACCTCATGAACGAAGCATCGCACAAAGCGTATCGTGCAAAACCGACACATAGAAATACGGAATATTTTCAGTGATTGAGTGCATATTTTGTTCACTAGCAAAACAAGCATACATACATTTTGTTCACTAGCACAACAAGCATCAACAATGCATGGTTATAAACTATGAGTGTTTTTCATTCATTATTTCATTCATTAATATGAGGGAGTCACATTTGTGCATGTTGTTTAAGACAGTAAATTTAGCCATTCAATTTGTGTGTGTGTGTGTGTGTGTGTGTGTGTGTGTGTGTTTGTGTGTGTTTGTGTGTGTGTTTGTGTATGTATGTATGTATGTGTGTGTGTGTGTGTGTGTGTGTGTGTGTGTGTGTGTGTGTGTGTGTGTGTGTGTGTGTGTGTGTGTGTGTGTGTGTGTGTGTGTGTGTGTGTGTGTGTGTGTGTGTGTGTGTGTGTGTGTGTGTGTGTGTGTGTGTGTGTGTGTGCACTTTTGAACGCATTCAATGTGCATAATTTTAACAAACTTATGCTCGTTTGAAAGCTACTGTCGGGCCATTGATCAAGTTCGAAGATCAAATGGCTGTGATTTTTGGTTCCGGAGATATGATTGTATAAGTGACGTAACCGATAAAAAGCGTTGTATTTTTACGCGCTCAATTTTCTCAGAGATGGCTGAACCGATTTTAATAAACTTGGACTCGTTTAAAAGCTACTGTCGGGCCATTGATCGAGTTCGAAGATCAAATGGTTGTGACTTTTGGTTCCAGATATATGATGGTATATGTGACGTAACCGACAAAACACGTTAATTTTTACCGCTCTTATATATAAGGGTGCCAATGTTTTGGGATCACCTCTAATTTCGTAAAGCGCTAGTGCTCAAAAGTTTAAGCACCTCGAGAAATGTCCTCAAGCAAAATTTGAGCTAAATCGGGCATGCGTAGGGGTGCTGCCCGGCGGTTAAGGTTTGAAAATTTTTGATCTTGGAAAAGCACCATAGGGGGGGAGTACATGAAATTTCCAAAATCGAAAAATTTTTTTGATGCCGAGACTCTTAAAACTGCATGAAACATCTAAATTTAGTGTCATCTCAAAAAATTTTTTTTTGAATAAATCAACTTTCTGGGACTCTTGACGTTTCATGCAATTCTAAGCCTTTTGGCATCAAAATTTTTTTTTCGATTTCGAAAATTTCATGTATGGTGATTTTTCAAGATATATGAATATTTCTTTAAGTGGACTAAGAAAGGTTTTTTAGATTAGCATCACTCTTCTCATACAAATAGGCAACGCGAATGTCAAGCACTAGTTTGGAAAAATGATGCTAACTGTGTGACATAAATACTGAAGCATGCTTTTGTGAACTACTCGAATCAATCTGAATCAATTTTTGTCAAAATTAGTATCCGAAATTATTTAATAAAAGTATGAAATATATTTTTATGAGACTGTTATGAAGGAAGAGAAAGGCATTATCACACCACTAGGTGGATTAAGATAGGTTTCATATGTTTAATATTATATTTTATATTTTATATTCGGTAGAAGTTGATTCGAATAAACGATAAGCTTATGCTAATGCGTACCTATACTTACATTTATTGTTTCGAAACAGAGTATTCGTAGGTTCGTAGGAGTAATTTGAGTATATAAGGGTTATGGTAAAGGCAAACTGGGGTAGAATATATAATTGATTTGCTTCATTTTATTAAATTTAATGTAAAAACCCTTGATTATAAGGGAATAATATTTTACCCCTTCTCGTGATTTTTGGAGGAATTATAGATACTTTTCGTCCATGCTTGGCTTACTTTATAGTTGTTTCAACTATTCTTCAAATCAAAGATGGCGGCGTTTCGTTTTTGGATATTCTTGCAAATCATTACTAAATTTGTATTTTCGAGATGGTTTTAACAAGTAAGTTATTGACATTAATGTCAATTTCTAACATAAATTTAGAAATCCTAGATAACCACAAACGATTTATTGAGAATTTTTCAAATTCAAATGAATTTGAACTTTGCATTTTCAATGTCATCGTAAATGGGCTCGTCTCCTTCACAACCCTGTAATTTGTCGCTCTCTTCTGTTCTGTCTTATACCGTTATAATTCTGCAAGTGAAACAAATTACATCGCAATAACATGTTCGGCAAAATTCACCAGTCATCTCAAAACTTTCAGGGAATAAAATCAAAGATTCTTGTTTTACGTTTCGTCATCAGTGCGTAGCAGTTTATGTTGCTCTGTTGCACTTCAACATAAAACGCTAGACAGTTAGTGCTATTTGCAAAACACTTTTTACTATTACACAGATGAGAAATTGCCAAACTGACGTCTCGGACGAAACAAGTTTCGGCTAGCTAACCGTGCAGATTGTAATGATTTAAAGGGGAAAAAGCTTGTTTTTTACCCCCAAATTTATGCTCGGTGCACAAAATACTTGTTTACGTTTCGTCTTTGACTTTTTTAAAAGTATTCTGCACTTTACGTCTGCCTAGCAGTTTATGTTGCAGCGCCAGGTCGCGATAGCAGTTCAACATAAAGTGCTACTCACTGACGTAACGTAAAAAAAGTATGAAAATGGTTATGTGCACCGAGCATAAATTTGGGGGTGAAAAAGCATTTTTTTTCCTTTCGAATCATTAAAATCAAAGATATTTTTTAAACTTTTTTCATGCTCGTTTTTATTCAATTTCAAAACCATACCCAAATAAACGAACCTTTCTCTGAACAATACTCACAAGGTCTTGTACAACGGTTGGACCAACAGTTTTTTTGTGTGTGGGAATCGTTTTTTTCGTCATATCTCTCTTCGATTCTACTTCCTTAGGATGCTTCTGAAGCGCTTACTTCATGATGGTCCAGTACTTTTCTATTGGTCGTAATTTCTGTGAGTTCGGGGAATAAAAGTCTTTCGGTACGAAGTTGACCTCATTAGCATGGAACTACTCCAAAACATCTTTCGTGTAATGGTACGATGCTAATTCCAGCCAGAAAAGTGTAAAGAATTCGATAATTTTTAACCGAATATTCAACAGCTGAACGTTCGGTATTCAGTTCGGTAATTGAACTGATTACCAATCGTTCGGTTATTGCTGAATTGTCAAACAACTACCGTAAGCTGTGAACCAAATGGACCTAAATTACTTTTGATTAAAATTCTGTATTTGAATGGATTTTATAGAACAATGCAAATTTTAAACTCACGATTAGGTTTTTCGGATTTGGATATTTTTCATAGAAACGAGTGTAAAAAATTCGAACCAGTCGTGACTACGGTGCACTATATATTTACGAAAAAATTCAAAACATGTCATTTACCGGTTGACCGGAATTATGACCGCCTTCCGGAGCATCGCACAACCCGTCAAGTCCACTATAAATTACTCTCGAACGAAATGTATTGGCAGCAAGTGGACATAGTGATATGAAATTATTTTCTGCCTATAAGTAAACAAAAAGCTTTGAGTAGGTCTAATGTTTCGTAAACTTGTGCACCCGTACCTAATTTCATTCGACAAACCTTTATAGGATTTTCTTTTGACAATCAGTATTTACAGAAGTTCGGTTATTGTATGATAATTTTACCATACGGACGGTATGGTTTTTACCGTACTCGGTGATTATGCATAAAGACTGTCCCAGAAAGAATGGACGCAACCAAAAACCGCTGCCATTTCGCAATGGTTCAGAATCTGTCAGTTTTTATGGCTGCATCCTGTTGTTTACACAGGTGCACAGAACGTGAACGGTAACTGAGAAAGATAGGAAAAATGGACGGAGTTAGTGAAAAGCCGTGCGAAATGCAATCAGGAAGTTCGGTGAGTATAACACCTTTGAGGATAAACCGAAAACGTGTCGAAAAAAGGTCCTGCTAACCCTCAGTTGTATAAACGTATACTGAAGGCGTTCGAGCAAAAGAAGGAGGTTTCAGTTCGGGATGTGGCCAAAAAAGTGGGCACTTTGTAGTCAAATGTTCTTCGTGTTAAAGAACGTTTGAATCTTCGAACCTATAAGAAGCAGAAACAAACAAAACGTAGTCCGAAACAAGAAGCATCGATCAGGCCGAGGGTTCGAAAGTTGTACAATACGATTCTTGCTGGAAATTTGAACTGCATAATCATGGACGACGAAACCTACGTGAAACTCGATTACAAATCCCTGCCGGGACCACAGTATTATACGGTGCGAGAAGGCAAGTGTTAAACCAGTCCGAGACATCGATTGGAGTCGAAAAATTTGGTGAGAAAGCTATGGTCTGGCAAGCAATTTGTAGCTGCGGTAAGATTTCGAAACCCTTCATCACCACTGCTGCAATGAACAGCGAAATATACATCAAGGAGTGTTTACAAAAACGACTTCTACCCATGATTCGAAGCCACAAGGATCCTGTTGTCATCTGGCCAGATCTTGCTTCTTGCCACTACTCGAAATCAACGGTAGAATGGTATACTACCAAAAATGTCACTTTCGTCCCAAAAGACATGAATCCACCAAATTGCCCACAACTCGCCCAATTGAGAAATTTTGGACATTAACGAAGGCACATCTTAGGAAACATGTCTCGGCAGCCGAAACCATTCAACAGTTCGAAAAAGATTGGAAAAAAGTGTCAAAACTTGTCGCCAAGAATTTAATGAGCGGAACTTAATCCTCATTAACGTTCGCAAGAAGGTGCGCCAGCTAGTCTACAATGGCTAAGTAGCAAATGTTGAGAATATTATTCTGTTGTTGTAGTCTATCGAATAAAATTTGAATATCTAACACTTGTGAATTATTTACAACGAAATCAAAGTGCGTCCATACTTTCTGGGACAGTCTTTATATACCGCATGAATTGTATATCTATTTACAGAATTCTGTAGAAAAAACTTGCGTAAAACCGATCGTTCGGTACAAATTTGCATAATTGTTGTAAAATTTAATTCATGCATCGAAATATCTTATATTATTTCTATGGATTACTGTAAGTTTTCGTCGAAAAAATTACCGAACAACAAAATCAAATCTTATTGTGTACTGGTCGTACCGGTGGTCACAATAGAAGTGCTCCGATTTCCACAAGAGCGAATTCAATGCCAAATCATGTATTTTTGGCGAACTTTGACCGCTTTCTAATGTTTTTTGAAACATCAAATTTATGATGGGAGAAAACAGGAATCCAGGAAGTTTTTATTTAATCTTACCCGACAGCTTTACTTTAATGCAGTTTTTTCGACGCATCTCTTACAGAATTGTTCAGATTCCTCTTGAGAGCTTGGTCTACCTGCTTGTGATTTTTTTCACTATGCAGAAATCCATTTTGGCAACGTTTTTCATTCCAATCAATACTTAAGCCTTCGTTGTACCGATTTTAAACACGAGATCACGTAGATTGTGCAATTTCCAGTCCCCTGCCGATGAGAGAGAGATACGAATTTTCAATTTTAGCATTAAATGGTGATGCATTTGCTCTTTTACCAAGTCTAAAAATGTCGTTTTCCGCATGTCAAATACGGTGTCGCTTGAAATTAATGAAGAATGATACTGATTAGGGAAGTACTATCACTGGACCTTTTGTATTAATTTTTTTAAATAGATTTTAAGTTTAAGATTTACTCATCTTAAATTAAATTAAATACATAATTCCCAACATTATGTTGCTCGTTATTCCTTGTTCCTCCAGGTTATAATCTGATGACCATATCGAATTAGACAGGAGAAGATACTGGAAAACGATGCCGCTGTTTTCGATGCTATTGAACCAAACAGTTTGGTCCTTTGTGAACAAGCAATCTTCCATTGTTTGTTTGGGATCAAGTATTGTTTGGGTAGCGAATATGTACTTTATCGATTTTCATTGTGTGGCAAGCTTCGGCAGTTAGATTGGAAATGAAACATTATTCGGAATTGAAGAAGTTTCATGTTTCAAACTTGAAGGAAGCAACCACCGTGAGACGTGACAGCAATAATCACAAAACAAGGAAACTTTTCACATTGACGGACGATGGTCGGATACAGCACATATGTCACTCAACTTCCGAAACCGACTTCACTGGTTGAGTTACAATTACTTACCTCTTCTACCATAACAGAGGGTACGGGGTTTCATGAGATTATAACGAACTAAGTTCGAAACCATTTGACAAATTTGTGTAAAAGATAAAAGATAAAATAATGGCCATCAATTTCTCAAACATTGGAAATTGTGCCTGTTTTACACGACTCAGCATATTTTATCACATTCGTGTCATTACTTTTCCTGTTTACCTCACTTCGACTGGTGAACCTAATTTCAAGCAGTACATTTATCATAATGAGATTATGTCGGATATGGAAAATATGTGCTTCGTTTACCCTCTCTTTTTCACGTTCTTTGTCTATCGTCCGTCGCACGCTCGTATGTCAAACGTTTGGCAAAGGTATGTTGTGTTTGTGGCTTACGATGACATTGCTAGAAGGCACATACATCCAAACACGAATCAGAACGACGACTGTGAGCCGGAACCAAGCGGAAAAGAGCTTTGCGACACGGTCGAAACGGGTCACATGCCGCAACAGTTTGCGGGCATTTTATTAACATGAGAGGCATTGAATTAATTTTCGAGAACCATCAGATATTCGGAGACCGTGTGGCTCCAGCAGAAGCAGCAGGATGTGGTGCTCGCACCGGTATGTGGCTGAGATTAAGTAGCAATTTATCTGTGCTTGAGGTTTTGTGCAGCCATGATTTGCCGAAGTGTAGATCGCTTCGCTAGGAAATATTCATCTCGAAATTAAATTAAAGTTTCTATAGATTTTTGAAATCCTATATCAATTAGATAAGTTTGATTTAAAGATTTTGATAGACCTTTCAACTCTAATGATCATTCGCTTGATGCGTTTTATTAAATTGACACTAATTATTGTGGCGGTAATTTTCAAATTATGATTTTTATCGCGATGAAGAATGAGACGGAACGTGAAGCGTGATTATTATCCTCTCACTTTAGGCGGCTCATGACTCTACTCTAACATGTTATATAAAAATTTCAAGAAATATTGTTCGTATGAATCATATTGAAATATATAAGAAAAGACTCACAATTTAATCCGAACGCTTAGCAAAGTTGTTACGAAAGCAAAAATTAAATATTAATCAAATGAACATTTCGACACTGTATCATTTAATATCTGGACGTAAAAAAATTATCTTAAAGCCATGTTGATAAAATAACAATATTGATTGAGTGCTTGAGTAATGAAGGTGATTCTTTAACACGTGGACTGAAAAGTCCCGGGCCTAACACATAGATGACACTAGTTTTATTGCAGTCACATTTTTTTCAGTTAATACCAACCTTGAAAAGACAGCTGTTAAAATTTCATTATATTTTTTATGCATTAGTTTTCGAGTTATTGTGCTAACAGTGCTAACGCTACTTTTGTTATTTTCAGAACAATGAAACAAAAACAATTTAGTGTTTCAATTTTACACTGCTTCTTGATGGGAAAAATACCGTTCAAGCGAAGCAATGATGGTTCTGAGCAGAGTTTAGTCATGTTTAAACGTATCAAACCGAAATTTTTGCACCGATATGTGACAATGGATGAAACATTGATTCATCACTTCACTCCGGAATCGAAACGATCGTCATCTGAGTAGACAGCAACTGGTGAACCTCGTCCAAAGCGCCCGAAAGTACAACAATCGGCTGGAAACGTTATGGCCTAGGGATGTGCGTGGTGTAATATATAACGACTCTCTTGAGAAAGGAAATACCATTAATAGTGAATAGTATATAGCGTTATTGAAGCGTTTGAAGGCTGAAATTGCGAAGAAACGATGGCTTATGGCAAAGAACAAAATTTGGTTTCATCACGACAACGCACCGTGTCACAAGTCAATAAAAACAATGGTAAAACTACATGAATTAACCTTCGAATCACTCCCACATCCACCGTATTTGCCAAATTCGGCTCCCAGCGATTACTGTATGTTCGCAGACCTGAAACAAAATGCTAACCGGTAAGAAATTTCGTACGAATGAAAAGGTTATCGCTGAAACTAAGGCCTATTTTGAGGCAAAAGATTAATCGTTCTGCAAAAAAGTATTTAAATGTTAGAGCGGCGCTGGATTTATTGCGTTGCTCTTGATGGAGATTACGTTGATGAATAAAGTTAATTTTGAACCCAAAATTCGTGTTCTTTTTATTAGGACAGGGACGTTTCAGCCCATTTGTTAAACCCTAAAAAAGAAAAAAAAATGAAGTAACTCCGATTTGGTTTTGAAGAAATCTGGAGCTTTCCGCTTGCTGTGATTCTGCTGATCGATAGTAAATTTTCGTTCTCTTTAATGTTCGAGAGCGCTGAACACTGGTGATTTAATAAATTCCTATTATTTCGCAGTTTTTGTCTTTCTCAAATAGAAAGGCTATGCAATCACTGTGAAACCCGACTTTTGAACGGAGTGGCTTATACCATTAGACTCAGTTTCGCGAGATCACAGAATGTATGTGTGTGTATGTATGGCTTCGTGTATGTGACAAATAATGCCACTCGATTTTCTCAGAGATGGCTGAACCGGTTTCCAAAATTCAAATTTAAGTTAAAGGTTTTATAGTCCCATAGATCTCTATTCAATATTATCCTGATCCGAAATCCGGTTCCGGAATTACAGGTAGATATGCACCAAAAATATTTAAAAAAATGTCACTTCTCTCAGAGATGGCGTGACTGATTTCCACAAACTTATTCTCAAACGAAAGGTCTTATGATCCCTATTGTCGTTATTGAATTTTATTTGTCTTATTTCCGGTTCCGGATTTACAAGGCAATATGTGCAAATCTATGAGAAATTGCGCACTCAATTTTCTCGGAAATTTCTTTACCGATTTTCACAAACTTAAATGCAAATGAAAAGTCTTAAAATTCTTTAAAAAGTCCCTGAAAAGTTGATCTAGATCCGACTTTCGGTTCCGGTATTACAGCGTGATATGCGAAAAATTTTCAATTTCATGATTTTTTTTTAAGGTAATGGCGAAACGAGGTGCAAAATTTTATAAAACCTACTAGTAAATTCATATAGTCAGCAGACCTTGTTAGTTAGTGGATATATAAATCTTCTTCTATACTAGCACCCGGTTTTCGCTTCCGAGCGCAGCGGTAATAGTGAGGAAAATCTCCGAAAACGGAACTCACTTCGATTTCTGAGCAACGGTTAAACCGATTTTCACAAATCCTGACTCAAATGAAAGCTCTCGGTGTCTCAAAAATTTTAACCCATTTGAAATTATAGGGCGATGAGTATCAAAACTTTCAAACTGTCGTACAAAATGATGCTAAATTGGTACGGAGGAAGAAAACATCACCGCCTAGCACACAGCGTGCTTTGTTGAATTTTGTATAGCGTGCAGGGTAGCCACATCTAAATCTATATTAACTTGACATAATTGTTTACAAACTGAAAAGGTTATGGTAGTTTATACCCAAAGAAAGTTTTTGATTTTATTCAAGTTTGAAAAAAAAAATCTTGACAGAATCTTCTAGTGATGTTTTTGAAAATATAAGTAATGTGAGAAAGGCATCATTATAACACTAGGTGGATTAAAAAAGGCTTTTGGCTTGACCACGCTGGATTTTCAAATTGAGTGTCTAACATTAATTCCATCAAGAATAACAAAATGATTCGCGACAAAACTTCCAGCACTGGAAGAAAAAATTTTGAAACAAATTGATGCCGAAAAATTCCAGATCCAATACCTAGGAGCGCTAGAGTAAAATAATTAGTGTATTCAGATAGTAAATGATCAAGATTCAAAGACTATTCCTCGAAGGATCGATGTTACTGCTTGGATAATCGTTTTTGTTGAAAATCGAACTATAAATTTGGTTTATCGATAATTATCATAATTCGAAATATTTTGTACTCAAATCTAATCTGAATGTGATGAAATATGACTTACTATACTTACTATACTTACTATATGATGATGAAATCAGACTTAACAATTTCTTCTTCATGAACTGCACAGTACTTGTAGTTTAATGCGAATTCAAGTACTAATCGAATTTATGATACAGGACCTTCTGAATGAGATTCTCTTCCAAACGCGACCTGTTCCTCTACTCTTATCTCACCGTAAACTAACCGTAATAGACCCGATGGTTGTTGTTATCGCTAAACTACCCGCACGCACACTCGTCAATCATTTTCTTGCCGGTATGAGTTCACAATTTCGTGATACAATCTCTTGTGTTCTGCAAAGTCTTCGGGCTCCGTACGACACTCTGTGAAAATAAAGATAAATGAAAGGGAGGCTTTATCTTTATTGTTATGGCCTCGGATCAGACGTAGATGCCGGCGTGTTGGCCTCTGAACTCGATGTGGTGCTAAATACATGTGGGGAGCACTTTTGTTTCGAACGGCACGTTTTCCGGCTGATCAAAGTTTTAGTTTTTAACATATCATCCAGAATCGAACGGTAATCGTCACATAGCAACACGCACACACAGAGGAAACTTTACGACCGCCAGTTGCTGGTGAGGGTGGCTCCCAAAAGGGTCATACCCGTCTGCTTCCTATTGTGAACGTCATCACGTTGACGGGTGGATCTTTTCCCTTTGCTGCCGTTGGCATTTCCCTAATGATTTTATGTCTTCTTTTGAGCTGTGCAAACGACTCGGCGCTAAGTCGAGCAGTTTCCAGGCATATGACTCCATTTTTTTTATATGTCTTGCCGTCTGTTGGTTTGATGGTAACGAATCGGATGGTAGCAGAGATAGTGATAGTCATGAATGAGTTATTAATGCGCGAGATGGTGTTATGTGGTGCATATGTTTTCGTTGAGTTCAACGTTAGCAAGCCAATTAGAAATAAAGTGTTGATATTCCAGGAGGACTGATTTTCAAACATGGTTTGGAGCAATATTATGACAAAGGATTACTTGAAGTGACAATCTGTTTTGAAGTTGTAGGTAATACTGCAAATTTTTAAGCTTTTTTCCGTCAAGTAGGTTCTTTGGATATTTATTATCGAGGAGACGAGTATAGCGTGATGTGTAAAGTCGATACCTTAAAAAATATCTAAAATAAATATCTATTCGGAGCAAACGTTCGTTTTTTTCATTCTTTACAGTGAAAATACAGTGCGATCGATTTGAAATATTGCGGAAATGGTGAGAATTTTCGTTTTTACTGAGCTAGAATGTGGCTTGGAAAGTTTAGGATGAAGGTCTTGTTGAAATCAATATTAATGAAATAGCAATTAAATATCTTCCATTTGAATGAATTGCATTTTCCTTACATTCAAACTAATCGTTAGGAAAAGGTGATTGAGGGTGATCGAACTTTTTGTATGAGCCAAAATGATATCATCAGAAGAGAACTAGCATTCCCTGTATTGTCTCCTATTGATAATGGAAAATCGTTGTCTACTGGGGCATGCTAGAAACAGAGAGCCGAAACAAGCTTCATATCTATAATGACTACCAGCAAAGTCAATTTCGTCATACAATGGTGGTGAGTGAAAGTGAATTCCCTTAAGGAACGCTTGTGGTTTGTTGGTTCAAAAAGTTTGATAGATTTTTTCTTTCTTAGATAGTTATATGTTTCGAAAATTTACTCGTTAAATTTCATGGATGAATCTTTAGAATAACAAAAGTTATCACTTCTTTTTCTCGAGAAATGTCGAACACGCTGCGCTGCTCCGACCGCCCGACCAGATTCTATTAAGTGTTGGATTTCATAGTGTGTGTGATCACTTGATGTTACGCGTACTTTTTAACTGTTTATCACGTATAGGAAAGTCGGCAACCTTGGGCCATTTTTCACTTGACATTTTTTTATAACTGTAACCTCCTTATTTTCACTGCGCATTCTTGTAAACAGATTCTTTGTAATTTATACATAAAAAATGAACTTGAATTTTTTTTGTCATTTGTCTCAAGGCACACTTCATGGCGAGTGTCTTGGGTCACAACTAACATTGATTATCATAACTTAATTTAGAAATGTTTCCATTGATAAACGTTTGAATAATACTGTTCCTTGTATAGAAAAATATAATTGAAGTGGTATTCGTTCGCAAAATCACATATTAACTAGAAGTAATTACGTCAATTATGATGCATAATATCATGCAAGTAAAAATGAAAAAAATCAATTTGAAGCGAAATTGATTTCTACACTTGACGCAATACATTCACTTTGCGTTCTTCTAGGTTTTGAGGAATTCTTACATTTCTCTTCAGGGTCGTTGAGGATTCTTCCACTTTTTTTCTCTGTTCATGTGGCCCAAGACAGCCTACTGCGATGTAATGCTAGGCTCCCGATTGTGCATTCCAAGATTTTTATTCATGAATCATTTTTTGAAACTTCAAATTGAAATGATATCTATATTAAATATCTTTATTCTCTGCAAAACTGTATAAAAATAACTTACATTCTGTCAAAATCTGTCAAATTTATCGCAAAATTAAGTTATTTTAGTTTTCTTTCGAAATAATCAAATATTGTTGATGAAATTTGATTAAAAGTTACAGAAATTACCACAAAAAATTAAATAAATTTAAATATATATACGCCGGCCCAAGGTTTAGAACTCTCCCAAAAGTGCCAAAATTGTCATTTCATATGCAAGAGAAACTTTAAACTTGTTTTCTCAGAATTATTTATTTCGAATTGGTGGAAATCCTACAAAGCGCAATAATTGAGTAATCGTCATGAAATTTTGAATATATGTTTATTAAAATGGTGTGAACGGAGTAGAATCGTCAAAATCAGAAAAAAACTTAACAATTAAAAAATAACAACCGGACGAAGATCAATAATTATATGTTTTATCGCTCAGAACTTAATTTTTTTAATTTTTTGCTGTTCTAGATTACTCCATGCGGAAAAGTGTAAAGCATAAGTAAAAATCTTTTTTAATCAATCTAGTGGTGTAATGATGCCTTTCTCATATTACTTATATTTTCAACAACATATAATATATAGAATCAAAAACTTTCTTTGGTAGAAACAACCATCACCTTTTAAATTTGTAAACAGTTATGCCAAGTTAATATCGATTTAAATGTGGTAACCTTGCAAGCTATACAAAATTGAACAAAGCACGCTGTGTGCTAGACGGTGATGTTGTTTCCTTCCGTACCGATTTTGCATAATTTTGTATGGCAGTTTGAAAGTTTTGATACTCATTGCTCTATAATTTCGGAACCGTAAGTCGGATCTGGGTGAAATTGCACATCGCTTATGAAAAAATACTCATGG
The DNA here is from genome assembly GCF_030247185.1 of Malaya genurostris. Taxonomy (NCBI): domain Eukaryota; kingdom Metazoa; phylum Arthropoda; class Insecta; order Diptera; family Culicidae; genus Malaya; species Malaya genurostris. The sequence goes on along the minus strand of NC_080571.1, from coordinate 246,781,208 downwards.
AATTGATAATTTTTACTCATCGCACTGTAGCTCCGGAACCGGAAGTCGCATCTGGATCAATTTCTAGGGAACTTTTTGAAGAATTTTAAGACCTTTCATTCGCATCGTAGTTTGTTTTTACAAAGAAAACTAGGTTAAGAAATTTCCGAAAAAATTGAATGCGCATTTTCGTATAGATTTGCACATATTGTCTTGTAATTCCGAAACCATAAGTCAGATAATGCTAAAATTCAATAGCGATCTATGGGACCATAAGACCTTTCGTTTGAATCTGAGTTCGTGAACAACGGTCACGCCATATCTGAGCAAATCGAGTAACATAATTTGTCACATACATACATGCATACACACACATACGCACACATACACGGTTTTCACAGTGGTTGTATAGCCTATATGAGAAAGAAATGCAAAAATTAATTTAATGTTTTACGTTATTTTTGTGATCAGTAGGACTTCCACCAGCAAGGCTTTGATGGAGAACTATTCATAGATGCCTCCCCGCTTCTGCGTCTAAAAAAAAACTTGGGAAATTTAAGCTTTTCATACAACCGTAAAAAATCCTTTCATATAACCGTATAAAATCTACAAGAAATGTCATAATTTCGACTGCACATAGTGGAACCCCCTTAATACATATTTAGCAAAATACATATATTAGAACAACAGTCTTGTGCCGAACAGTCAAAGATCATGTATGCAACTCCTGTTCAAGCAGTGAGTATATTTGTGTGAAATGAAGAAAAAGCGTTTGTGCCTTACAAACGTGGTAAATTAGAAGAAGGCTTATAATATAGTTGGAAAGTAAGATTCAATGACAATTATGAAGATCATAAATTTCACAAAAGCGAGGATAAGTACAAGAACAACAGCAACAACTACTACAACACAAACACCAACATTTCGTGACTTTAAATGACATATGAAATACTCATTATCCTTTTAATGACAATGGCATTTTTAATTATCATTATACTGTAATTCCGGAACCGGAAGTCGGATCCGAAGAAAATTTGTGTTTGTCTAAGTTTATGCAAATTGATTTAGCCATTTCTAAAAAATCGAAATGAGTTCGAGTGAGTTTGGAGTTGCCACTTCTTTTGGAAACGGAAACCGAGAGCTAGTAGCATTACAATTGTGGAAATTGACCTTTCTGTTTCGAAAGACTTCGCAGCCGATTTTTAGAGTTCAGAATCATTGCATGGCTAGTACTACGATTCTACTGCCACTAAGAATCCTTCCAAGTCGGGGCTCGAACATACGACAACTGGCTTGTAAGACAAGCTCACTATGCATTGAACCGCAAACCCGGAAGTAAGTTGAAATAGCCACAAACCAACTAGATTTACAAACTATACGTATTTACCAAACACTTTTTTGTGATTTTTTTCTCTTTTCCACGTCACTTGTAAAAAATACTCATTAAAATGAAATTTTATCGCTTATCACCCAGTGACCTTTCATTTGAACCTAAGTTTGTGAAAATTGGTCGCTAAAATATTTGTGAAACCACCGAGTGGTTTCTCAATCTTTGGAATTAATGGGATATCATTTTTTTCAATTAAATTGGTGCATATCACCCTGTTATCTAGGAACCGGAAGCGGATAGGTTTTGAGTTCGATTTTCATAGTGATTGCATAGCCTTTCTGTATGAGAAAGTCGAAAACTTATTTTGGAAACTCGAATCGAATTGTGAATTGGTTTGAAGTTTGAAAATTATAAAGTAAGAGTTCTACGTGGAAAAAGCATACGTACTGATTAGAGATGGGCAATTCGTTAAAAAAAACTAGTTCTTGTGAAATAATGAATGAGCAATAGTTCGTTTTTTCGAGAACGGTAGTTTCTCTGTTCGAATTCGTGGGACCTTTTTTTTTGCTCGCTTCACCTAACAAAACTAAGTTCTCATTTAGTCTTGGCACAAATAAATCAAACTTAGAAAAGAACGAAAGAACAGCTCTGAAGAATTGATTCTTTCAACACTACTCTGCATTACTGAATGGTTCTTTGAAACTGTTTGAACTGTTTGCCCATCTCTAGTACTGATGCTATAAGAGTTATATGAAGATGTACTTAGGCTGTGAAGGCTTACGGAGGTGTTCACACTATTTCCGCTCTAGCAAGTGATTTGCAACTGCGGTCAAAATTCTATTTTCTTTTGAGAAGGAATCTTTTAACTCGAAGCTCTACGGGTGGAGTACATGAGATAATACATTCCACCATACTTGAAAGCACATGAAGACCCTGTAGAATCATGAACAAGTCTGGTTACGATTCATTAATTTTTAGTTGGTCTGACGTAAAGTCGCCATAACTAAGTTCAGTTTTTGAAATGACTTAGTGGAAACATACATTGAAGTAACCGAATAAATGAGAAACTTTCAGAAAAGATGATTTTGTGGAAAAAAAATCGTTCAGAGACAGGACTAGAAACCCGATTGCCAAACAGCGACTGGCACAGTAGACAAGGCAACAAGTGATTATAAATATACTCTCCTACTCAGTACTTGAGCGGAAAAAAAGGTATAGAGAAGAATAGTGTTAGTTGTCTGATGAACAAAGAAAATGTTTTTTATTTATGATACCGGTCGTGAGGCGGCTAGGATTTAGACCATGTTCGATGTACGCTTACCGAACCCAGTCTTGCGATAGAGCCGTGTCTACCACAGCTCAGGGTGGCGGCAATGGTAACGCGTATGCACGGATTGCATAAGAACGCAGGTTCGAGTCCTGTCTCTGAGCATATCTTTTTCCAAAAAATCATCTTTTCTGTGAATTTCTCATTCATTTAGCTTCTCCAATATATGTTTCTATTCAGTCATTGCAAAAACTGAAATCTAGTTAGTTGCCGTGTGTTGGTTAGTGAGAATGAATTGCTCCGAAAAAGACTTCAACTCACCCTTTGATATCACCCGATCGAGGAAGGCGCTGAAAAAGTGGATCAGAATTCCTCTGAAATGAATTTTCTCTGAAAACAAGATCTTTCACGACAGAATGTCTTCCCATGGAGTAAATTAAAATTTGTTTCACTGCTAGTTTCATCCAGAATCTAGATTCAAGTTATTATTAGCTTGGTATAAATTGCTTCAATATTTGAAGGAAACATGAAAATTTTATCTCGGAATTAATTTTAGATTAACTGGTTTCACTTGAAAAAAAGAAGATAAAGTATAATCGCTGCTACTGCATGGAACTCCGAAATAGAATTGCAGCCATTGTGGTATGCCATCTGGTTAGCGTATACCACATAAAACGTGCTCTGACTTAAGTACCATACATTTCGTTTGCAGACAGAAAGTGGACATTCGCGGTTAGTACGCGGTGGCACCGGCTAAGGTAAAAAGCAGTATAAATGTGCTTCGTTTAATTTGAAAGCTGACTAGAGAAAGAAGTGACTAGGGAAAGTAAATGACCACGAGACGATGAATCTCAGCTGGATGGAAACATCTTCCAAAGGCTTAAAACACCGATTAGGCTTACATTATTCAAAAGGGTGTGCACTCGTGACAATGTTAGCCAAGTTTTAATCCCAACATTTATTTGGCTTTATTGCATCCCTTTTTGGGTGCCGCAGTTTGGATTAGCGTTCTACGTTAGATTGTTATTGCTTCCTTTGAAAACTAATTCACAAGCTACTAAAAGGTTAATTGTTGAAAAGTCAGAGTCCAGCACTAGCAGTTGTATTATACCTTGGCAATATGTTGCATACTTTTAGGTAAAGGCCCAATTTCGTCACGACAACTTGTTCCAATGCTTTTTACTCAATAATGTCAAAGCAGATACATGGTATGCTTATGTTGGCAGATCCGGATGTTTATTATTACAATGCAACTGACAGAGCATTAGAAACATTGATGCATCCGAATACTTGTCGCTAAGTTGTGTTCACCGAGCGTTTTGGTTCGGTGCTGCGGAAATCAATGAACATCACCAGCTACCAGTAATTATACCCAATTTTAGCGCCTAGCATCGGTTGGCTGCACATTGCAAAAAGCTCATTAAACAGATTTCCGTTTTGGTTAATTGCCATCCCATTGCTCCTAAAATCATTCAAATAATCAAGCGACTGCTCGGGTACTTAGGGGCTAGACCATAGGAAATCGTTCTCATAATGGGGATTCTTTGAAGCCTCTAGATCCAGAAACCCATATTTTTAAACTTTTGGAATCAGAAAAAAAAGTTAATCGTTGTTGAATTGTTTCCGAGCGGCGTAGGAGTTTTCCGGTGTTAACAGTATTTCTTTTTGGAGCAGCCGTCGTCATACGTTGGAATTATCAAGTGCAAAGTGTCGTATCACCTTCTTTGCGTTTGAGATATGCAATTACCGAGCCAGTCTGCTGGCACCTTAAAAGAGTAGAGCGTATAAACCTATCATTCTCGGTTACACGTAGCAAAAAGGCAAACGCTAAGCAGCGATGCGTGGGTTTGCTTCTGTAAACTTTTCCCGCTAATGCTTTCGGAAATCTTGGCGCTTGTAAGGATTTCCGCAGAGCACCATGAAATGCGATTTTATCTAGAGAATTAAGTTTATTTTAACAGTAAAAAAACGATTCGTTTTGTAATGCCGTGAGTCGGTCTACGAACCGCAAACTCGACGCAAAAGTTCACTCCGTAGTCGTTTCATTTTCCAAGTCAACGAATCTCATTCCGAATGTTTAAACACTTCAAAATATGATGTATTTAGGCATATATAGGTTTCGAACCCTACATACTGCACGGAACACTTGTGGTGGCACACGTGAAAGCACTGGAGCAGAGTTTAAAGTATTTTAACACGCCTTCGCGTCTAGTTTTCCGTAGTTGGGACGCTACATCGGCGGGCTTTTACTTTTCAATAAATATTTATGAAAATTGCACCGTAGAGGTAAAAGGAATGGCAGATTCCGCTAAGGGGCAAGAATAGAAGTGCGCCGAAACTTTACTGTGATTGCAAGTGATAAAGTTTTAATCATTTTCTCAAACGCCGTTGTTGGGCGGAGCTTCGTATCCGGGACATCATTTGAAATCATAGCGACCTAGACATTTAATCTCTTTCGTCGGATGCTGCACGCCGGGAAAAGTAATTAAACATTCATTATTCGGAGTGCCATATTTCGTCAGAAAATTAAAGAACTACCATTTGAAGCCTCGTAGTGTGGTGAATTGGGTTCGTTTGAGTTTCCTTGAATATATTTTTCCATACTTGAACGGATTCATAATGACAAAAGTTTCAAAATAGCGAAAATTGTGAAATTAATTATGCAACTAAAATACAGGTTAGACATTTCTCGCCGTTTATTCCATTGATGTGCTGAAATAAATTATAAAAAAGAAGCACTTCATAATTTTTGGTTCTCTAAATTTGAGTAAATGTTAAACTTTCTAAAATACTAGAAAACTTGAATGCTGTGAGTGGCTCATGAAATCCAAAAGCAGTACGATGAAACCTATTGAGATAAAGTTGATATTTTCTTAATTAGCTTTACCGAAGAGCTACAGAATGAAAATGTACGACACTAGGCCGGTGAAATAGATTTCACCTGGGTGATAAGTGAAAATTGACGGCGAGTGCGAGCAAAGTACTAATGAATGAAAAAAAATACATAAAATTCTTTTTTTTTTAATTTTTAATTATTATTACAAAAGGAACGAATACAAGCCTCAATAGGTTGAATTACTCATTTTTTCCATTTGGGGCGGAATCATCCGAGTAGGGAGTGCTCCACACTCACAACACGACTTTCAGTATAATAAAAATAATAATAATAATAATAATAATAATAATAATAATAATAATAATAATAATAATAATAATAATAATAATAATAATAATAATAATAATAATAATAATAATAATAATAATAATAATAATAATAATAATAATGATAATAATAATAATAATAATAATAATAATAATAATTATTATTATTATTATTATAATAATAACTAGACATGCTTCACTTGAATCTACGGAGATAAAAATATTTTGTGAATTTACATTTATTTTCATGCACATATTTGGAGCAGGCAATTGAATGGAAAATTGCATTACAAAACTAAGCGGTTTGTAAATATTCAGTCTTATTCAATAAAAAATTAAATGAATCTTAATGTAATTTTACAATAATCATGATTTTAAATCGGATTTTCGTTTCAACTGATGTCTATTTTATAGTAAGGAGTGTATCGAAAATAAGCTATCCACATACATTTGTGTTGTATGCATGTATTTGTGATGGTTTTTTATGCTCAGATCACAGCATGCTATGCGTTTGGCTGTAATCTTTCGTTTGTTTACTTGTTTGTGCGGTTGAAATTCTGCGTTTTCAAAATGTCGCCTATTGAAAAGGAAGTGAAAATTAAGGTTCTGGACACATGGCTAAGTGAGGAGGGTATTACTATGCGAAGATTGGCGTAGCGGTTTGTTTCATCATGCCAGTGTTAAAACCATCATTAATATGTTTGAGGAACACTATTCTTTGGATGAGCTACCAGGAAGAGGCAGTTAACCTGGTTCTTTCAACCCGAAACTGGACCAGAACGTGGTATCTCTAATCATGAAGAACAAATCAATGTCAATACGTGATTTGGCCAAAATAGCACGAACGAGTGTCGGAATGATTCAGCGTATCAAGAGGTGAAATCACCTGAAGACCTACAAGAAGCAGAAAATCTCGAAACAAAGTGTAGAACAGAAGAAGCGAGCAGCAACAAGGGCCTGGAAATTGTATTCACGTTTTTTGCAGTGTCCGGATGCATGCGTTTTAAGGAACGATGAGACTTATGTAAAGGAGAACTCAAAAACCCATCCAGGTCCACAATACTTTACTGTCGTCGTTGGGGAGGATGTGAGCTATGCGGACAGGTCGATTCAAGTGGAGAAATTTGGTCGAAAGGTACTGGTATGGCAAGCAATATGTTCCTGTGGTTTGAAGTCAACCATTTTTCACACTACCGGAACTATAAATGCATGTCTTCAGAAGAGATTACTGCCTTTATATAAGAGGCATAGTACACCTCCATTGTTTTGGCCGGATTTAGCGTCGGCTCACTATGCCAAAACCACTCTCAATTGGCTTGCGGAAAAGGGTATAAATTTCGTTGAGAAAAATATCAATCCACCAAATTGCCTCAGCTTCGACCCATCGAACGTTACTGGGCAATCGTGAAGATGCTCATCAAGTAGACTGGTTAGGCAGCTGGGAACATGCAGGAGTTAAAAAAAAATTGGGCTCAAGCGTCCAAAAAATGCGATGGAACACTTGTCCGGAACTTGATGAAGAGCGTTCGAGCAAAAGTTCGAAAATTCGTGAAGGAATAACTTAAATATCATCCGGTTTTCATTATGCTCAAGTTTAACGTCGTACAATAAATATCAATTTTTAGTTTGAATAAAATATAGTTTTTTATCATAATTTGAAAGAAAAATTTGTGAATAGCTTATTTTCGATACACTCCTTACTATCGGTTTACATGTCGTGTAAGTTTCATTATTTCTTTCTGTGTACGTCCAAAGGCTTTCTTCATTTATAAAAAACTTGTAGTAGGCAAGGTTAGAGATATAATCGCGAGATTGATGTAGGACTGCTGTCGACAAGGGGCAGATCACTTTAAAAATGCACATATAATTTGGTACATTGTTCTACTAATAAATCATTCATTTCTAGTAAAATCTCATTAGCTCTTTGTAAAATTTTTCGGATTCTGAAAAGAACCGAAAGTTACCATTTCTCCAACTTTCAACACAGTTCATAAATAATTCCACGAGCAAAATTCCGAATTAATCGGTTGCCTCTCGTTTGGCGAACGACGCACAAAGTACTACATGGAATGGAAAGTCCCGGACCTCTCACAGAAAAAAAACGCGAATAGTTTCGAATCGTGTACATTTTTGTTGGGAACAAGCCTCTAGATGGCCCAATTTCATGTCAATCTATCCATCAGTGTTTGAAAAACAGCTGATCGTGTCAGACGAGTTTTAGTTTACGTCAAGCTATGGAAAAAGACGCACCAGCGCATTCTTGCATTCAGAAGGTGGTATTTTCTACCATATTCAGGAAGAATTTTTCTCGAAAGCGAAACAGCCAAATGCTGGCTTTATTTGCACTCGTTTGGTGCGAAATTCGCACTGCACAAAACAAATCAAGTTATTCTAGATTTGAACTAAACTGATGATTTTGACCTTCGATTTGTAAATAAGTAGTCTTAATAGTGCTTCAAATGACATTTAGAGCCATTAGAATGACTCATCGTTGTTACTTTTCGTTGGTTTTTTTCTCAATACAAACGACCAGCAGCTGGATGATGCAATCACTTTTGTTTGAAGCGAAACTCGTACTGTGAACGTCCAACAGGAGATATACTAACAGAATAACTAGTTGTTTTTCTGTGTTTAGGCTTGAGGAAATGGAGTCTCATATTCGTCATTGACTGAAGCACCAGTTGAATAATGCCGGGTGTAGTTCCACTGTCTTGAAGTAGATGGCACTCTGTGCACTCGATGTGTCTCTGTTCATGGATTATCATAGACTGAAGAGGTCTATTTATAGATTCGGTTGATTTTGATGTTTCGCTATTTGTTCACTATTTAAAGGATCAGGGTCATTTCGCCGCAAGCCGTTTTGCCGAAAGTCATTTCACCGAAAGGATCATTTCGCCGAATGACTTTTCACCGAATGGGTCACTTCGCCGAATGTCACTTCGCCGAAAGGGTCATTTCACTGATTCCTGCAATTGTCTTAATATTATAATTGTAATTGATTTAAAATAAACACAAATGAATGATAATACCTTAACGCCCGTTTTGTTGACCTACTATTGTACTTCTTGAATAAATATTGATTCATGAATATCAGAACGGAATTCCCAAGGAAACTTGTTGACTATTGGCCACTAAGCATCAAAGCAATTGCAAAGGTGTATCTACCAAGCAAATGTATGTGGTATTTTCCGGTTACTAAGTGAAAAAATATCTAATGCGACTTCGCCACATTGATTTGATTTGTGTGCTGTTCGACCTCGCTTATATTATATTATAGTTATAGTTAGCTCGTTCGAAGCTAACTAGAGCAAAGAATCCTACACTCAAATAAAAGATCACGTTCGATTTACTTGAAAAATCACGTAAAATGGTTTCAAATGTCAAATTGAATATTTTACGTGACGAAAATGAATGTCATACGAACATCCCCTAAAATGAATAGAGTCATCACATAAGGTTTACGTGAATTGACCAAACGTCAAACAATCTACGTGAATTTCCAGTGTGAAAAACTCGATTTTGAAAATGGCGAGCAGTGGCCCTCAAAGTGTAAGTAGTGTAAATATTTGCGAGAATTGTTATTTAATTACAATTTTTCACTACATCGTCCGGACCATTCCAGTATGAAAGTTTTCATGTGTTCGACTGGACCCAGTGCCTGCGTGAGTCCGGAAGCGTACCCGCTCCTGCCGAATGCTTCAAACAGGCCGTTGGTGCACCGAAAATCGGGTTCAAAGTCGATATGAATCTAGAGACACTGGACACTCCATGTAATGCGACCTCAACCTGCACCGGTTGTGTTGTGCGAGTTCTCGAATATCGACTTCGGCTTCGGTTGGATGGCAGTGACAAAAAAACGATTTCTGGTGGCTTGTCGATTCGAGCTCCCACGACGTCATCATTTGCTTTTTATTTTTAACCATTGCAATTCCATGCTAATTTTCTGAAATAAATGTTTTATTGTTCATAGTATTTTTCATTTCATAGATTTATAGAAAAATCTGAAATATTTCCCTTTTGACTTCAATCAATATAAAAAAATATTAATTCTCTGGTATCTAAATTCGATAAGATCTGATAAGTAAATGTGATAAGAACAGTACACTACATTTTACCTATGAAACACGTAACTCTTACTGGATTATGCATTAAACAGCTTTTAAATGCCAGTTCATTAAAACCTACATGAAAAGTAGGGTGGAAAATATTCACATAACTTTTCATGTAAATATAACATGATTATTATTTTGAGTGTAGCTTTGAGTTGACCGGGCAAACGCGGCGGTTACAGTTTTGTATGCAAGAGGCCGCCGTTTGCGACGGCGGGTCGGCGGCCAACTCAGCCAACCCTTTCGGCGAAATGTCCCTTCCGGCGAAATGTCCCTTTCGGCGAAATGACCCTTTCGGCGAAACGACTTTCGGCGAAATGACCTATTCGGCCGCACCACTTTCGGCGAAATGGCTTTCGTCGAAATGGCTTTTGGCGATATGGCTTTCAGCGAAATGGCTTTCCGCGAAATGACCCGCTCTCCTATTTAAACAATGTTTACGTACTAAACGTGGTATTGATAACAATCTTACAGCTTCTTCCATTCGTTTCGTGACATAATTAGTTGAAGTTGAAAAACAAGTACTGTCGATGATGACCAAAATGGCTTTATGTGTAAATGGAAGAAGCATCAGGTAAGTGAGCGGAAGGAAGGAAACGGAAACAAACCCAAGACTGCAGACTGATGACTAGAAATATATTGAGCCTCTTCAACCGTCGACCTAACCTTCCCGCTCGGGATGCGGCAGGGATAGCAAATGATCCAATTTGTTTTGTTTAAAAATTCGGATGGAATTCAACAGCATATGATAGTACAACAAGGCCTCTGATTGAAAACTATGCGTGCATAAACCGATTCAGCCACATCTGAGAAATCAATATGAGGTTTTAGTTTTAGTTTAAGGAACCGGAAACTATGGTCTGGTATTGCATAGGTAAGTGTGTTTGGCCTTCAACTATCAAAACCAGCAAACAGAAAAAAATACTGACTAGTGATTGAGACTTGACACGATTTTGGAACTGAAATTGTTCACAATCATTCTTCCATAATTCCGAATCCCGATGTCGGATCGGGATAGAAACCAAAAACAAGATGTAAAACCTTCCATTTGAATTTAAGTTTGCCAAATTTGGTTCAGTCATTGGTTGGAATTTCGATTTTCGCAGTGATTGCATAGCTTTTCTACGTACGAGATGGTAAATAGTTGAACGTGCTAGGCCATACAAATTCAGTATTCGCGGAAGGCTACAACTCAAGCAAAATTGGGGCAAATTCAGGAATAATGCCACTTAAAGCGTTTCCGGCCCTACCTGAAGTCCTAAAGCAGGAGGTAAGACGATTTTTGACACGATTATGCCCGACCTATCTCAGAACAGTTAAAAAAAACATTGCTATGGTAATGGGAAGGAAAGAAAACGGAAATGGAAGAATAAGTGCTTGAAGCTCCTGATACAGTTTGCTATTGCCTGGAATTCAATTATCAGTGTTGAGACAAGGGTGCCGGCTTCTAGTTATGAAGGAAATAATGATATTTTAAACATATCTTTAATCTTGTACTTTATTTACATAAAGTTTGTAGAGCGCGCCCTTGGCTGTCCTGTCGAACACATTCTATTCTATAAGGTTCAAATTAAATTGCATTGATAAGTGATAAATAGCAAATGACAGCCAGAAAAAAAAACCTGTTTGACTTCTCCTAGTGGTGTAATGATGCGTTTCTCATAATCGCAAATATGAGTAATTTTAACACACCTCACCTAATAATTCTGGAACCGCAAGTTGGATCTAGGTGAAATTTTGTAGCAACCTGTCAGGCTAAAATACATGTCGTTTGAGCCCAAGTTTGTGAAAATCGACTTAACTATCCCGGTGAAATCGACGTGAGTTTCGTTTATTAGGGTTTATGGTCATTACTTCCGGTATTTTCGGAACCGGAAATCGAGACCCGGTGTAACCAAAGCCGATGTGTTTGGCAATCAATTGAAAAGATGTATGTACAATTTGTTAGGGTTTCTGTTGAGATATAAAGCAGTTTTGAACTTTGTTTTATACTTATCACTTCTCACGGGTAACAAAAGGAGAGAAAAGAAGACAGTGAAAGAACTGTGAAAAAAATTACGAATAAGTATCACTCATACATACAATCGATACAATCGATTGAGAACGGCTATGGCAGATTTTGCACGAATACCGATTTGATTGGTCAAAGCAACGATGTTTGGGACACTCTCGAGCAGATTTACTTCATTCAATTCCATTGAAATTTAATGTGTGCACACTCCGACGATCACTTTACTGCAGTAAACTTCACATTCTAACACACAACCTTCGCTGTCGCACCGAATGGGCATCATCCCATCCTTCATTCGTTTATCTTTCTACCGAAGCTCAGTTTAGCCACCGTCAGTTTTTCTCTTGAAGTAACAAAATATTTCTTACAATTGAATGAGAGAGCGGCCTTCGTGCGAGGTTCATGTAAATATTCGAATTGGTTCAAGATAATTGATTAAAGGTAAACCAGTCATGGTAACTAAAATATCAATCACATAATAAATATAAATTATTTGTTCACTCTTTCAGAAACACATCTCAATACATTTCAAATAGTCGAAATTATCGATTTTAACTTGCTGGTGATAATTGAAAACTCCAATGAGAAACGCCACCCTATATTTATCATTATGGTCGGAGAGGGTTTTATGTTATCGAGTTGATGTTTATGCCTATTCGTTCGCACTTGCTCACTACCCACAGTGAAGACAATGAAACTTGTAGACTACTTGGCACTACAAACTGAACAAGCAAAACATGAGAAGGGATCTGCTGACAGTCAACGGCCATAAATTTCATTTTCATCTAATAATATTCGATATAAATGACGTTTTACCACACTGCTCTCGAGTCGTTGTGAATCTCAGAGACAGATACGGCAAGGTGAGGAACTTTCTTGTCTCTTGTTCACGAAGGATACAATTTTCGAAAGTCCGTACAGCTTGTTGGCTTCGCTGACGACGTTGATAAATTGACACGTAACTTTGAGAAGATGATGAAAGCATACATGGTACTGAAAACCGAAGCTAGGCGCATCGAACTGGCTATAAATGCGTCGAGAATTAAATGTGTGAGAGGAAGAAGCTCTGAAGAAGAAACACTACACCTCCCACAACGAATATTGATAGACGGTGACGATATCGAAATGGTTGACGAGTTCGTGTATTTGGGCTCTCTGGTTACCCCTGATAATGATACTAGCAGAGAAATTCATAGGCGTGTTTTGGTAGAAAATCCTGCGTACTTTAGACTCAAAAAAACCCTGCGATCGAATTAAGTACGCCACCGCATGAAATTAACCATCTACAAAATGCTCGGTTTTTCGCTATGGCCATGAGACCTGGACTAGCTTGGTAGAGGAACCGACACGACCTTAGTGTTTTGGAAAGAAAGGTGTTGCGGACCATTTAGGGTGGAGTGCAGGTGGAAAACGGAACGTGGAGACGGCGTATGAACTACGATTTGCAACAGCTACTCGGAGAACCACTCATCGTACGGATAGCTAAAAATGGACAACTACGATGCTGGGCATGTCATTAGGATGCTGGAAACCCAAGGAACAAGGAAAAGAGAAGCACAATGATCGGTCCTACTTTAGACTTCACAGGACGCTTCGAACTAAGTTCTCACATATTTGCATGAAGACTCCCGATATTGGAATTTTCTGATGCTAATGAAATGGTGGTTGCATTGAATCATACCTATTTTTTATGGAATTTTTGGACAACACCTATGAAACAAGCTAACAATCAGAAAAAAGTTCAATCAATCGCTCTGGAAATTTCACAGAATATTTATAGTTAAGTTTCAAACACATTTTCAAAAATATTTTTCAGTATTCATCGTCGCTTAAGCGAAAATTTGATTAGAAACGGGAAATAGAAAAAAATTATTTTCCTCAATTATAAAGTAACGATTAGAAACATTAAACATTTCCTGTGACTCCGGAACCGAAAGTCGTATCTGGAAGAAATTCAATGCTAATTTATGAGAATTTCAATTTGAATATTATGCTTGTGGTTATAACACCATTTCTATGTAAAATTAGTGAATTTACACACACAGACATTACTCAACATACCTTTTCTGTATGTAAAAGTTAGGTAAAAGATTATTGAGTAAATCACTAAGAATAAATCAATCACATCCCAAGTATAAACCATAATAAGAGAATTGAAAATGGCATAGATTCATGAAAGCAAGATGTTGCAGAAACTTAAAACAGGCGGGAGGATAATGTCAAAGACATAACTGGATGACGTGAATGCGAACAAAACTGACATGCTTTTTCCACACATCCGAATATCGATAATCGCACGTACTAGTTGATTGATAGTGTGAATTTTGCCAACTTACATAATTGTAACGGTACAATTATAAGGCGGAACTCTCGAGAGCAAAAAATTACAAGGTTGTGTGAGGAAAAAGACCGATTAAATCAAAAATAGAATGTCATTTATAAATTGAAAAATTCACAAAAACCGTTTATAGTCATCTGAGATTTATAAACTTAAGTCATATTAATTGACTTGCTTGTCAAACCCATCTCGAAAATACAATTTGTATAGCGATATATAGACACAAAATTTAAGAATTCTAAAATATGAATTATTGATATCCACTCGCTAAGCGCGGAAAAAAGTATTAATAATATCTTCAAAATTTACGAAAAATAGTAAAATTGTATTTACTTTGGTACTGATATGATACGCACTCCACCAATTATATATGATTTGTAATTCCATACAAAAAAGATCTCGTTTGAATATTATTCAGTTCCTTTATAAAATAAAACATTCTTGGAATCAACTAAATGAAGTATTGTAATCATGCTAATGATTCTTATCTGTAACAATGAAAAATTTCGCAATAGACAAGAAAAAGAATTATTAGAGCGTTTTGGTTATAAATTGAATTAGTATCTGTTTTACTAGCGAACAAAACTTGTTGTAAGCCCACTGCACTCAGCCACTGAAAATGTTCTGTGTTTCTATGTGTCGGTTTTGCACGCTACGCTTTGTGCGATGATTCGCACCTTATTTTGGCACTGAATTTCACCTTTAATTATCTCGTGCAACTGAAAATTTTATCATAAATTGCAGAATATTTTTCTAATCCTTTGGAAAAGAATTACGTTGTTGCCTTAAAAACAAGAGATATTCTCGATTAAATTCTAACCATTCTTGTACGAGGCAATTCACGACAAAAAAGTTTCGTTGTACAAGTGAGATAGCATGGCGTGCACAAGTTGCCATTGCATGTCTTTCCATGGAACTAAAGCTTAAGCTATTCAATATCTGTACATCATACCTACTCCAATTTTTGAAATAATTTTTCTGGACATGTAGATTTTGTCACCAAAAACAACTTTGCTTACTTTATTTTTATATAATTGATTTTGACTGTCTTTTGAAAAGAGTTTACCTTTTTTCAAAGGGTTATATGTGAAAATTGACAAATCCTGTTTTAATCCAACTAGTGCTGTAATGATACCTTTCTCCTATCAATCATATTCTTATATATAATACTGTGGTATTCTATTGAAAACGTTTCTCTTCGATTCTTCAACAGAATAAAACAGTTCTCTGATCGGTTAGGTCATCCACGAGAAAACGAAGTGAGTTCTACTTAGGGAAGTCCAATACTGAGTCGATACATTGAGGTATCGATACTTTCTTTCAAGAATCGGGTATTTTTGGTATCGATATCGCATCAGAGCGATAGTGTTAGTACCGATACTTTTGGTCTCGATACTTACAGTATCGCAACAGATTGAAGTCAATTCCCATTACGACGGAACATGTATTTTGTTTCAGTTAAAGAGGCTTTAACCTTAAGGTCACTCGCCTCTTCGGGCCAGAAAAACTTCCTAACCCTGTGTGCCGGGGTTGGGAATAGAACCCACGTGGGCTGTGTGAAAGGCATCGGCTAACCCATCACGCTATATCCGTCCCCAGTGGAACATTTTGATTTCTTCGGCTTCGACGAAGCACCAAGGATTGGTATGACGTGGACTAGCAGTCGTTGAAATTCGTTCTCGACTATCTCGCTTCGACTTTTAGTGTAGTACTCGTGTATCGACATAAAGGTTATGACATGAAAATTGTTGAGAAAATAAGTGAAATGTGAAATCAACACAAAGTGGCTTGCGGGAATTCTTTGATGTGGACCATAAGTCGAGAAAGGCGAAGTGCAATCATGGGGCAAGGAATATGCGAATACAATCTCGATGTGATTATCAATTGGTGTGAAAAAAATTCAGACGTACTGAACATCAAATGCAATAGTTTTTTTGTTTTCAAAAAATAATGCAGATAAATCACACGTTATTACATCGAAACAACGTATTGAGTACATTACTCCCTAAATGAATACTGTATGTGGTTCTGATATGAAATTATGCATCTTTTCGTGTAAAATTACAACCTTTAGAACGACACCAAGATTGTTGTGATATTATATCGTAATCGCTGCACACCAGTAGTAAGCAGTGATATGCAGCAATTTTGATGTAATATAACAAATGTGTTGATGTCGTTCTAAAGGTTGTTATATTCCACAAAAAGATGCATAATTTCCTATCAGAATCGTCTAAGTATTCAGTCAAGCTGATGTAATCTGCTCAATACGTTGTTTCGCTGTAATAACGTGTGGTTTATCTGCAGTATATCTTGAAAACAGAAAATTGTTGCGTTTGATGTTTAGTACGTCTACTTTGTTTTCACATCGATTGATAATCACATTGAGATTGTTGAAATTCTTTTTTTGCTGTGTGGCAACACTTTTCTGCACACAGTTGGAAAAAATCTTGTGATTTTACATCTCATAAGATGCACATAACTGGTGCGTCGTGTTTCACACAAAGGGTATAGCCGGGATTTCAAACAAAAACTGCCCCCAAACCTAACAAAAATTGATATATGCTGTTTGAAAGGGTTTATATTGGAGATGATTTTCCCAAAATTTTAACCCTTTAACTGCCATATTGGTGGAGTTGGAGGGTGGTTCTTCTGATTTTCATTTAATTTTAATTTAAAAAATTCGAAAATTTTGAATAAGAGGTTTTTGATCTTAAGCAAAAAAATTGAAAAAAAACCCTGGGCTTCGGATGATGAGCTACAGGGCGCGTACCCCCGCTTGGTGGATGGGGGTGGGAGTCAATTTACACTTCGCGTATTGACAAAGTCGGACCATACCGAGATCGATCGTTCGCTTATAAATGCAAAAGATGAAAATTATTATGTTGTCTGGATCGATCACGGAGTGGACAGGACTAATAATGCTTGAAATTGAGAATAGGTCATTAGGTGGTTTCGAGAATTCTTATGCCTGGCCTTTCTGTTCCAACAGACTTCGCAGCCGATTCTTGGCGTACAGAATCATTGTATGGCTAGTACTATGGATTCTACTGATACTAAGAACCCTTCCGGGTCGGGGCTCGAATATACGACAACTGGATTATAAGACTAGCGTCCTATGCATTGAACCGCCAACCCGGGACGGGCGTGCTCAACTCTAGAAGGCCCAAAACTTAGTTTAGACCTAAATTGCTCAAAAGCAGTCAAAATGATTGAAAGAGAGAAAGTCGATAATATAAACTGTGACAGAATAAATAAAAGCTAGTGCAGTGTGCCTAAGTGCATATATCGTTAAATAAAGAATTAGAAAAGTTCACAGAATTTCAAGCTATCCTTCCATTGTTTACATATTGTGACTTTCCTGGGCAATCTAGTGTTAAATGCGCGTCCTTACATTATATAATTTAACAAGCTTTCTAACACCTGATTTTATTTTATTTTTATCACGAGAAACTATCAGAATAAAAGATTATAGACAAAAACGATATGGAGCGGAAAAATCCTAGGGTGCCACAGGAATACCAAAAGTAAATTGAAAACAAATCAAGAGCCCCAGTAAAACGACGAAAAATTGGTACTTTCATGTAATAACTCATTTGATGACATATTAACTTTTGGTAAGTCACAATATTTCTATTTTTGTTATTACTTTTATTATTATCATTATTATTATTGTTTTGTGTTATTGTATTATTATAAATATTATTATTATTATAATTGTTGTGATTATCACTGTTATTATTTCTTATTAATATTATTATTATTATAGTAATTATCATTATTTCTTTATTCTTGATAAATTCTCACATTGAGATATTAACAGGTTTCTCCGGCATAGTAAAAAAAGCGATGCAATGGGGAAAAGGAAATGTAACGTAACTTCGACAAAGATAGAAATAATCAGAGCAGATTAGAATGAATAGTGTTAGTAGACCAAACATATCTACATCTATTTAGGAACTTTAAAGTAATAATCGTTTATACCGTTTCAGACATAAAAGACTATATAAGAAAGCAGGGCCAAGACCGAAGCGGATACAATGCGAAATTTTCCAAAGTCTCATCGACGAAGACTTTCAAGACACAGAAGCAGTTGGTAGGATGACAAAATACTAATACGATACAGACGCACGACTCAATGATTGACTGGTTACAGGATGAAGCACACACATCCTGCCCAAGTGACAAACTCTCTGGTGAACTTGCAAAAGAAGATATTCGTATCTTTCGTTGCAAATTGATAACCGTAAAGGAATCTGTCGCTTGGGTTACATGCTGAAGGGAACCTATCAATGATAGGCCGGTTTCCTCCTTCGTTACTAGTGTTCATTTGGGCACCATAGCCTAGTTCGTCCGGTATGGAAAGTGCGGATCGTTGTAACCACCCCCCTCGGCCAGAGTAGTCCATAAAGGAAAAAAAGCAAAAAAATTGAAAAAAATCAGGAATATTTTAGGAATTATGGGGAACCTTTCTGATTTTTTTTCAGAATTTTTCAAAATGTATTTCATGTGAAAAAAATATTCAAAATTTTCGATTTTTTAAAATTAAAATTGAATGAAAATCAGAAGAACCACCCTAACTCCACCAATATGGCAGTTAAAGGGTTAACATTTTGGGAAAGTCATCTCCAATATAAACCCTTTCAAACAGCGTGTATCAATTTTTGTTCTGTTTGGGGGCAGTTTTTGTATGAAAACCCGGCTAAACCCTTTATATTCAAAAGCATGTAAAATTGTGTGATTTGATAACTACATGGCTTGAACTCGAATGAAATAAAAAAAAAACGTGTTTATTCCACCTTGCAGTGAGATGATACCTATTTTTATCAATTCGCATGTGTTTTTTGCATGAATATTCTTCGGTGTTTAAGTTTTCATGACATTATTTTAATGACCGTCGTTTTAAGCGACAATTTGAGATTTTAATCACTCATTACTCTGTAATGTCGAAACTGCAAATCGGATCGAATTTAAATCTAGAAGTGTGATAATCGATTAAAGATGCCATGATATGTAAGTTCCACTTTAGAGTTTACGGTAATTTAAGGTACTTCCAGAGCCGGTATTCAGGAACCAGCATAATCCGAATCGATTCGTATGGCCATATGACGAATAAATTACAACAGTTTTGAGTCCAACTTTGAAGTTTTTTGGGATTGTCATCTTCTATATCGGTTTGAATTTTAAAAATTCATCATCATGTAATTCGAGAACCGGAAGTCATAATTGGATAAAATTAATTAATTTTTGTATATGAGTTTGTTTTAATTTGAATTTTTGTTTATGAAATTTGATTAGGCTTTTTTTTGAGAAAACGATTGAGCTTTGAGAAACGATTTTATACTGGAACCGGAATTCTAAAAGCGGTATGGCCGAAGTCAGATAAAGTGATATTCTGAGTAGCTGTACAGTGATACCTGAGTAGCTGTACAGTTTACATTTGTTTCAAAATATTTGAAAATCAGTTAAGACATCTTTGAGAGATCATAGCACGAATTAAATTTTTAGGTGCCTTCTGGTCGACAACTGAATACCACTCAAACTGAAAAAAGTTAATTTTTTTATCGACTATCCAAATCTGCTAACACGATAAACCTGATTAATTTATGTGGAATAGACATTTTTATACTATCCCCGAAACCGGAAGTTGGATCTGACTGAAAAGCAAGATGTTTTATAGAACCTTGAAACTTTTCATTTGAATCTTAGATGATTCTTAGATTTCATTTGAATCTTAGATCGGTTCAGCCATCTACGAGAAAAATGAGTTACACAATTTTGATTTCGTTTCACATATCAACCTGTAGTTCCAGAACCAGAGGTCGGAACCAAACATAATGCAGGAACTTTGTTTGGGAGCATACGACTTTTCGTATGAATCTGAATTTGTGGAAAAGAAATTTTCCGAGAAAATTAAGTGAAATTATTTGTCACACACGCATTTGCTGATCTCGACGAACTGATTCGAATGGTATATGGATGTTATGTTGTTCCAGCATTTATTGCTGTTAGTAGTTTAAAACAATATAATTAAAAAAAATCTGCCATCATCTGGTTTATATATGTCATATTCGAACGATTATGTTGCCAAAAACGAGCCGTGCCAAAATCGGTCCGAGGCTAAATGTCATGAAAAAGGATGCTATACACAATCCTTTTGGTACTTAGAAACAATTGTATGTAACAGTACAAAAAATCGTGTTTTCCGTTACTCCCAAGCATTTCTTTGTCATACAGCGCTCAAAACTCCTACTGCTGGAATAGGGGGAAAAGTCGCTTACAGAAAAATTTTGATATCTCCGTTAAAAATGGAAGGATTTTAACAATCTATGGCTTGTTGGATAGGTATTACCGTGCGGAATCTAAGTCTGAAAACATATTCTGTTTTCAAGGTCAATTGTCACAGATACTGTCAAAAAACTGAAAATTTTGACATAAAACTTTGTATAACTCAAAAAGTAAACATCCGATCTCAAAACCATTCAATAGCGTTTTGGGTGACGGGGAGACCTTTCATTTGCGACTAGTTTGATCAAAATCGGTTCAGCCATCTCTGAGATCTCGACCTCTTAGTTGACAACACACATACAGACACACACACACACACACACAGACATTTGCTCAGTTCGTCGAGCTGAATCGATTGGTATATGTCATTCGGCCCTCCGGGCCTCGGAAAAATTTTCTAAAGTTTGAGCGAATTCTATACCTATTTTTTATATATATAAAAATAGGTAAAAACAAAAGATCGATAGCAACAGCGGGACTTGAATTGAGAAACATTAGATCACAAAGTACATTGATTAATCGACTGAACTACAGAAGCACATAGCTGTTTGCTGAATAATTGATACATATAAATCCATACTGCGGTAATTGGTAGCCGAGTGCAAATTACACCCGGAGCGTGTGGAATATTGCGTCATTTGAAAAATAAAGTAGTTATGAGTTATATCGTTTGTAGGTTTATGTTACATGTAAAATTCATATTTTTTTCTGTGTACATAATAAAATAACGCCACATTCGACAATTTTATTTTATTTTGAAATGATTGCTACGCTGTTTTCGTTCGGCACGTCAGGAAAGACGTGGTACTTCGGTACCAAATATATAAGTGTTTTGCCTACTTAGCGGTTCTAGTTGAACTGTTTAAGTTTGCAATAAGCAGTTCAATTTGAACTGCTCTGCACTGACGAGTCTAAGACGAAACGTAAAGAAAAGTAATCAATTGATAGTTACAGATATCGATACTTTATTGCCTTTCGATTCCTTGTATCGTTATCCAATTTTACAATTTTACCGGGTGTACAACTTCGCTTCCGCTGTTTTTTTTTTCAAAAATTAGAGGCTTTATTGCGAAAAACTGCTTACAGATGTATTATTCAAAGTATTGTCCGTCGCTAGCTACAGCTTTCTCCCATCTTTTTGGCAATTTTCGAATCCCGGCTCGAAAAAAGGAGTCCTCTTTTGACGCTATCCATGAAGCCATCCATTTTTCCAACACTTCGAAGGATTGAAAATGTTGATCTGGCAGGCCGTGTGCCATAGAACGGAATAGATGGAAGTCATAAGGGACAACATCTGGGGAATACGGCGGGTGGGGCAAGACTTCCCATTTCAGCGTTTCCATGTACTTTTTGACCACTTTTGAGACGTGAGGCCGAGCATTGTCGTGTTGGAGGATGACTTTGTCATGTCGCTCTTGATATTGTGGCCGCTTTTCATTTAGCGCGCGACTAAGGCGCATCAGTTGCGTTCGGTAGCTATCTCCTTTGATGGTTTCACCCGGTTTCAAGAGCTCGTAGTAAATCACACTGAGCTGATCCCACCAAATACAAATCATAACCTTTGGCAGTAGCATACCCGGGTTTTCCCCATGATTTTCTGCGTTTAGGATTATCGTATCGAACCCACTTTTCATCACCGGTTGCGATTCGATGTAAAAACCCCTTACGATTTCGTCCTTGAGCAACTCACATACAAATAGACGGCGCTCGATGTCCCTCGGTTTCAACTCGTACGGCACCCAGTTTCCTTCTTTCTGAATCATGCCCAGGGCCTTGAGACGTTTTTAAATGGCTTACTGACTCACTCCCAATGACTCGGCAAGCTCTTCTTGGGTTTGGCACGAATCTTAATTAAGCAATGCTTCTAGTTGTTCATCTTTGAAGGTTTTCTCTCTTCCACCACCATGTTTGTCTTCGACATTGAAATCACCCTTTTTAAAACGTTGAAACCACTCCCGACACGTTCTTTTATTCAGAGCAGCATCACCGTAAGTTTCTGAGAGCATTCGATGCGCTTGTTTTGTTTTCGAATTGTAACAGAAAAGTAAAACTTCCCGCAAATGGCGAGAATTGGGCACATGCCTAATATTCATATTATTCATATTATTCACTCTCGAAAATGCCTGTTTAGACATTTTTGAGCGTGAATAATATGAAAACAAGAACAACTGTCACTGAAACGGCGATGACAATTCGTTAGACACCGTACACACTCACTTTAAATGCCATATCATCTATGTATTTTGACCAGCCTTAGCCGGTACAGCCACCTATCGGAAAACGGCGGAAGCAAAGTTGTACACCTGATACATGTTCTTGAATATAAATTTGTATGAAATATGACGCTCCATTTATATATGTGATTTTACATCTTGTAAGATGCATATAAATAATTTATATGCATCTTACAAGATTTAAAATACAAGATTTTTTCGAACTGCGTGATTATTACCTCATGTCGGTAATCGAAAACCGGGAACCTGGATCGCTGGAATCGGATCGTTTGACTGGTTACTGATAGTGGCTATCGAAATGTGTAGTTTTGAGTTTAATTTAGATATTTTTACGTGTCTTGTCTCGCCGGCTTAATTGACGGTGTAATATATTTAACACACTTTACCCTATAACTTCGGAACCGGAAGTCGGATGGGATGGGACCAAGAGACCTTTCATTTGAACCTAAACAAATTGGTCAAACCATCGCTGAGAAAAGTGAGTAAGATCCATTTTGGAATACACAGAAAAAAAAAAGATGAAACCTACACGACATGTAAACCAATAGTACTATTAAACAGACATCTGTTGAAACGAAAATCTGATTTAAAACCATGATTGATGAAAAATTACATTGAAATGCATTTACTTTTTCATTGAACAAGGCTGTATATTTACAAATCGCTTAGTTTTGTAATGTAACCTTCCATTCAATTACTTGCTCCAAATATGCGCATGAAAATAAATGTAAATTCACAAAATATTTTTATCTGTGTAGATGACTATTTCTTAACCAGGATAGCAGGAATCGGTTTGGTTTGCTGCCTACTGATAATGGCTATCGATTTGTGTAGTTTTGAGTCCAGTTTGGATAACTTTTTACGGTTTTTGTTTCGTTGCTTTAAGTGACGGTTTACAATATTGACACTTTATCCTATAAAAGTCCGGAGCCAGAAGTCGTATCCGGATGAAATTCAGGAATTTGGTATGAGAGGACGAATCTAAGTTTGTCAGATTCGGCTCAGCCATCTCCGACAAAACCTAGTGAGATTATTTGACATATTCACACACAGACATTGCTCAGCTTGACGATTCAGCTGATTCGAATGGTATATGACAATTTTTTACTTGTTCATTTTTCAAGTGATTGCATAACCTTTCTATATGAAAAAGGCTTAAAATGTTGTGCTGGTGATTATCACAAAATTTGTCAAATTTTCGGACATTCCTAATCGCGTCCATCACCGTAAACAATGGGTCTTATTAATTTGAAATCGATTTTCAAAAAGAACCATTTTTGATTCTTATAAAATGACATAACCGTCAAGGAATTCAATCAACTTAGTTTGTGAGGATCTGTCGCTGGTTTCCCAATTTGAACAAAAAGTATCAGTACTGGACAAGAAAAAGTTTCAACAGACAGTTTCAACTTTCAACAGAGTTTTCAGAAGACGTGAATAAATTCATTTTTTTAATTGTAGGATTTGATCAGGAATGCATTTAGCGTTCTTGTTTGAAAATTTGACAGGTTTCGTAGAAATCACAAGTACAACAGTATTCTTCCCTACATTAAAACTCACAATGGACCAGTAAAGTTTTCATCTGATTCGATATGCCGTCACTATAGCGCTACAGTGCTACAGTGTTATCGAGACAACGTGTTGGATTTCTTCAAAAACACACAGCATGAGTACTGCGGCAATTTTGATTCTAAGAATTCTTCTTGGTTGAAGCAAAAAAAAATCGCATCAGCACTGTTATTTCATGTTTTGGATTAGGTTTGATAGAAAATAACACAGACGAACATTTAATTCAAATACGCAAACCACACTGGAGTTGTTTTTCTCTACTGTGCATATTCCATTCATCTTATTATTCGCAGACTTAGGCAATTGAAACATTCCATCATCATCATCATCATCTTCATCATACGACGAATTGCACACATCATCTTCATCATCGATTGTGTATTGTCCACCACATTGTACAGAAAACATATAATCCCTCCCCCGTTCGAGACCGCTATTGCCTGGCCTGTTACCATCGCTATTCGTCAACGTCCAAGCGATATAGCATAAAAACGACCGAAGTTCTATGAACACCCGACTGTTATTGCTTTTCTCATAACAAAACCGTAAAAAATATGCATAAAGCTAGAGCTGCGTTCTCCGGAAATATGCGGGTAAACAAGAGAACAGCTTCAGCCTTTTGTACTTGCCTTGGTGGTCCATTTGGCTTCTGTTCATACGAGTTTATACTGTTGCCTTAGGGATTTGTTTTCCTTCTCCTTGCAAAACGTCTCGTTTGTTCGTTTCCTTTGTAAGGAACCTATCTTGCTGCGAGGAGTCTTTTTCGATTTAAAATTGACTTTCTGCTGAGCTAAACCAAGTTTTTCACTCGTCACTCCTATCTGTAGCATCGAACGAAGGACATAACATACTCGAATTTCGTAGAAATGAAGGCTAGCATAGGACAGCAAATGTTTTCGGCATTGCTTAGGATCGGTTTCGAAACATTATTAAAGGCCATTGCTCATTTCCGTTGTCGGGTGGGTGCGTGATGGAAGAAGTCGCGTGAGGTAGAAGTTATGGCTTAGAGTTATCAGTACCGAGAAGGGATTCACTTTGAACAGCTTTCAGTTGACATAATTTCCCATCCTCAATATCAAATTACTTTATATTTCATTAGTGAAGTGCTGAATTGCGTAACAAATTCGAACGACTGTGAGCTGATGAAAACTTAATTAGACAAATATCTTTGCTCATCGAGCAACATGAAGCTCTCGATACGTTTAAAGGTTAGTATTCGCAAGGATGCGGGTGGGTGTGTGAGTGTGTGTGTATTTGCGATGTGCAAACAACCAATTTCGTCGTCAGGAAATCGCCGTCAGTATCGAGAAGGGAACTGTCGTTTCCTGGCAATAAATTTCAATTTTATGGTTAACCGCAATGTTTGAACTTAGTTTGCTTACTCCCGTTTTCGGAATGTCTAGCTTCTAAGTTGATTTTATCTTCGACATACTTGCCTGTGGCTGAAAATCCGAGAAATGGATTCAAAACTATTGCCAGAAATTGAATCTATTTCCTTCTCCTTCGACTGACTGTGGATGCCGTGGAAATATTCTCAAGAGAATTACATGTTTTCTGTTTCTATCATTTACTAAAAATGCGAATGCATGCTTTGAACGAAATATGCAAGTATTCATATCGATGAATATGTTCAGTGGTGTTCGATAACATATTTTCGTTCGTCTCCGTCTAGTCTCATGGGAACAATAATTCTTAATTTTTTTTGTCGGAAAGTTGAATGCATGTAGTTTTCGAGTTTTGGTTTTATCGAGACGTGTTTGCTTTTTAACAAGTTTTTTGTGGATATCCACAAATTTTCTTGTTTCTAAGAAGTTTGGTATTGGTGGTTTTTGTTAAATATTTTTATTTTATTCCTCGTGGATGATTATTTTGTTTCACTCGTTTCCTTAGCACGGCACTATGATGGTTCTGATTAATGCTAACCGAGCTGTCTCTGAATCGTTCTTTTATAATATTGCCCTTCGATGGTTTTCATATTTTTTCCGTTCTAGAAATCGTTTAAGAATTGTGAATTTATTGATTGCAGCGGTCTGCTGAGAATGTTCCAATAAAAAAGAAATGAAATTTTCGTATTCTTTAGCCACCAAAATTATGAAAAAATCGAAGAGGTTAGTTTTGAAGTAAATTGGGAATCGAACCCAGGTGGGTTACGTGAAAGGCATCGTCTTACCCATCACGCTATACCCGTCTCCAGTATGGAAAAGTGTTCCATTTGACGAAGCGTTTCACTTATCGTGAGATGGAAAGCGTTACATTAAGTTAAAGAAGCTAGAAAGCATTGCATACGATAATTTTCTTAAATTGATGGTTATAAATCATATGAGTTATACTGTGAAAATTATGAATGTTAAAAACCGTTATATACTTGCCAGCTGGCAAGCTTCTTGGGATAAAGATGATCTGGGTCGGTGGATGCACTCAATTATTCCTAAAATATCGACAAAGGCATGGTTCAGGGGACTGGATGTGAGTAGAGATTTCATTCGTGTGATGTCCAGACTCATGTCCAATCACTACACGTTAGATGCACATCTCCTTCGAATTGGACTTTCCGAGACTAATCATTGTGCTTGCGGCGAAGGTTACCGCGATATTGAGCATGTTGTTTGGACATGCGTGGAGTTTCGTGATGTCAGATCTCAACTAATAAATTCCTTGCGTACCCAAGGTAGACTATTCAATGTTCCAGTTCGCGACATTCTTGCTTGTCGTGACCTTCCATACATGAAACTTCTTTATCATTTCATTAAATCCATTGGAGTTCCAATTTAAATTTTATTTTATGTTAGACTGTTTTCTCTTCCATGAGTTTAACCAATAGCCAACTATAGGATATTCAATATAAGTGGTGAACTGATACAAACAATCCTGAAATAGTTATAAGATCATGTACAAAATAAATGCATTTTATTTAATGTAATTTAAAATAGCAACTCGCTTGATAAAAACAGTGTTTAGATTAACTAATGAGTACCAACATACTAATATGATATTCTAAATGTATTAGGTTTAAACTATTATGTATTGTGGATGCCACGGCGAAGAATAACTTATGTATTTTGCCTATGAAATAAACGTATTTATGAAAAAAAACGTGATTAATCCACCTAGCAGTGAGATGATACCTTTTTTTATCAATTCGCATGTGTTTTTTGCATGAATATTCTTCGGTGTTAAAGTTTTCATTACATTATTTTAATGACCGTCGTTTTAAGCGACAATTTGAGATTTTAATCACTCATTACTCTGTAATGTCGAAACTGCAAATCGGATCGAATTTAAATCTAGAAGTGTGATAATCGATTAAACATGCCATGATATGTAAGTTCCACTTTAGAGTTTACGGTAATTTAAGGTACTTCCAGAGCCGGTATTCAGGAACCAGCATAACCCAAACCGATTCGTGTGGCCATATGACGAATAAATTACAGTTTTGAGTACAACTTTGAAGCTTAATTGGATAAAATTCATTAATTTTTGTATGTATGTATAAAACTAATTAATTTTGTATATAAGTTTAATTCAATTTGAATTTTTGTTTCTGAAACTTGATTAGGCTTTTTTGAGAAAATGATTGAGCTTTGAGAAACGATTTTATTTTGGAACCGGAATTCTAAAATCGGAATGGCCGAAGTCAGATAAATTCACCTGAATAGCTGTATAGTTTACATTTGTTTCAAAATATTTGAAAATCAGTGAAGACATCTTTGAGAAATCATAGCATGAATTAAATTTTTAGGTGCCTTCTGAATCGACAACTGAATACCACTAAAACTGAAAAAAGTTAATTTTTTTTATCGACTATCCAAATCTGCTAACCCGATAAACCTGATTAATTTATGTGGAATAGACATTTTTATACCAATCACCCTGTATCCCCGAAACCGGAAGTTGGATCTGACTGAAGAGCAAGATGTTTAAAAGAATCTTGAAACTTTTCATTTGCATCTTAGATGATTCTTAGATTTCATTTGAATCTTAGATCGGTTCAGCCATCTACGAGAAGAATGAGTTACACAATTTTGATTTCGTTTCATATATCATCCTGTAGTTCCGGAACCAGAGGTCGGAACCAAATATAATTCAGGAAAAGAAATTTTCAGAGAAAATTGAGTGAAATTATTTGTCACACACGCATTTGCTGATCTCGACGAACTGATTCGAATGGTATATGGATGTTATGTTCTTCCAGCATTTATTGCTGTAAGTAGTTTAAAACAATATAATTAAAAAAAAATCTGCCATCATCTGGTTTATATATGTCATATTCGAACGATTATGTTGCCAAAAACGAGCCGTGCTAAAATCGGTCCGAGGCAAATTGTCATGGAAAAGGATGCTGTACACAGTCTTTTTGGTACTTAGAAACAATTGTATGTAACAGAATAGAAAATCATGTTTTCCGTTGCTCCCAAGCACTGCTTTGTCATACAGCGCTCAAAACTCCTACTGCTGGAATAGGGGGAAAAGTCGTTTACACAAAAATTTCGATATCTCCGTTAAAAATGGACGGATTTTAACAATCTATGGCTTGTTGAATAGGTATTATCGTGCGGAATCTAAGTCTAAAAACATATTCTGTTTTCAAGGTCAATTGTGACAGATACTGTCAAAAAACTGAAAATTTTGACATAAAACTTCGAATAACTCAAAAAGTAAACATCCGATCTCAAAACCATTCAATAGCGTTTTGGGTGACGGGGAGACCTTTCATTTGCGACTAGTTTGATCAAAATCGGTCCAGCCATCTCTGAGATCTCGATCTCTTAGTTGACAACACACATACAGACACACACACATACACACACACACACACAGACATTTACTCAGTTCGTCGAGCTGAATCGATTGGTATATGTCATTCGGCTCTCCGGGCCTCGGAAAAATTTTCGAAAGTTTGAGCGAATTCTATACCTATTTTTTATATATATAAAAAAAGGTAAAACGTGCTTAATCCACCTATCAGTGAGATGATACCTTTTTTTATCAATCCGCATGTGTTTTTTTCATGAATATTCTTCGGTTTTCATGACATTATTTTAATGACCGTCGTTTTAAGCTGCAATTTGACATTTTAATCACTCATTACTCTATCTAAAAAGGTTACAATCGATTAAACTTTTCATGATATGTCGAAGTGAGTTCCACTTTAGAATTTACGGTAATTTAAGGTACTTCCAGAGCCGGTATTCAGGAACCAGCATAAACCAAACCGATTCGTATGGCCATATGACGAATAAATTGCAATAGTTTTGAGTCCAACTTTCAAGCTTTTCGGGATTATCATCTTCTATATCGGTTTGAATTTTAAAAATTCATCCTCCTGTAATTCCAGAATCGGAAGTCGGCATTGAATAAAATTAATTAATTTTGTGTGGGACTATAAGTTTATTTTAATTTGAATTTTTTTCTGAAGTTCGATTTGGCTTTATTTGAGAAAACGATTGAGCTTTGAGAAACGATTCGATACTGGAGCCGGAATTCGAAAATCGGTGTAGCCGAAGTCAGACAAATTCACCTGATTAGTTTACATTTGTTTCAATATGTTTAAAAATCAGTATAGACATCTTTGAGAAATCGTAGAACAAGTTAAATTGTTGGGTGCCTTCCGAATCGAAAACTGAATACCACTAAAACTGAAATAAGTTTATTTGGTTGTCGACTATTCAAATCAGCAGATCTTAGATGATTCTTAGATATCATTTGAATCTTAGATCGGTTCAGCCATCTACGAGGAAAATAAGTTACACAATTTTAATTTCGTTTCACATATCATCCTGTAGTTCCGGAACCTGAAGTCGGATCCAAACATAATTCAGGAACCTTGTTTAGGAGCATACGAATTTTCATATGAATCTGAGTTTGTAGAAAACGGTTGAGTCATCTTCGAAAATAAGGTAAAAAATTGAGTGAAATTATTTGTCACATACGCATTTGCTGATCTCGACGAACTCATTCAAATGGTATATGGGTGTTTTCTTCTTCCAGCATTTATTGCTGTAAGCAGTTTAAATCAATATAATTATGAAATTGTTCAGAATTCGGAAGTACTGCCATCTTTCCAATATGTCATATTCGAACGATTATGTTGCCAAAAACGAACCGTGCTAAAATTGGTCCGAGGCAAAATGTCATGAAAAATCATGCTGTTCACAGTCTTTTTGGTACTTAGAAACTATTGTATGCAACAGTATAAAAAATCGTGTTTTACGTTGCTCCCAAGCCTTTCTTTGCCGTACAGCGCTCAGAACTTCTACTGCTGGAATATGGGGGAAAAGTCGCTTACACAAAAAATTCGATATCTCCGTTAAAAATGGACGGATTTTAACAATCTATAACTTGTTGGATAGGTATTACCGTGCGGAATCTAAGTCTGAAAACATATTCTGTTTTCAAGGTCAATTGTGACAGATACTGTCAAAAAACTGAAAATTTTGACATAAAACTTCGTATAACTCAAAAAGTAAACATCCGATCTCAAAACCATTCAATAGCGTTCTGGGTGACGGGGAGACCTTTCATTTGCGACTAGTTTGATCAAAATCGGTCCAGCCATCTCTGAGATCTCGACCTCTTAGTTGACAACACACATACAGACACACACACATACACACACACACACACACACACAGACATTTGCTCAGTTCGTCGAGCTGAATCGATTGGTATACGACATTCGGCCCTCCGGGCCTCGGAAATTTTTTCGAAAGTTTGAGCGAATTCTATACCTATTTTTTATATATATAAAAAAAGGTAAAAACCGTTATAAGGGTTAGATTATTGCGATAAACGAGTTACGATGCGTTACTTTTAAGGACGTTATAGGTGTTATGAAGTGTAAGGGGCTGTGGTCCACTAGGAGATTGATAGTACCTATTAGCTCTCTCCGGACAGTACCAGCCTAGATGCCGTGTGGAATCCGGCGGAAAAAAATGAACCAAGAATAGATCCACTGGGTTCCTGCTTCCATGTCGTAAAAGGCGACAACTGCAGGAGTTTCTTGTTCCTTTTAGTTATCAGATATTTTCAATGTGTCACTTCTGATTTACTTCTTTCTATTTTACTAAATTATCTCTTCATTCAACCTATCAATTTCCGTCTAACTTCGAAAAAAGTTTTATTTGGAATGTTTTCTTCTTCCATGTTATTGATTGTCTGTCAGGATTATAAATTGAATGATAAATAAATAAATAATCTATAACTATTGCGCAAATCCTTTTATATTACAAAGTTAATAACAGAGATAACATATATCGATATATTGAACACGTAGTAAAAAACACTTGATATTAATATTTCAAACAATAAATTAATATTTTTCTCGGTAGCCGGCTGCCCAGATCAACCAATATAACCAATTAATAATTTTAATAAGTAATTAAAATAATAAAGCGGAAATAATAAAGATTAATAAATAATAAATAAAGACGCGCGTGAAATCTGTTGACCTTTATTTGGTGATTTAAAATGATTTTATAACAACTGTTTAGAATATGTCAATGCAATGAATCAACTATTTTGTCTAAATCCTATTCACTCGTTTATTTTGTATCACGTAATTTCATTTATAAAAAAATAGAGAAGTTTTTATTCTATACGCGATAGTATTGCAAATTTTTCTTTAGTTTCCTCGAAAAAAAGCTGTGAATCAAGACTTCCCGGGACTTCAATATAGTATATTGTTGAAACGTTTACTCGGGAAGTCAGTGAGTTTAGTGGTGCATCCGAGCATCTTGAAACCGGAACATGTTTAGTCGCGCGCGAAACCAATACTGATTTTTTTACTAACAAATATCCTTCTCCCGTGACACTTGTGGAGTGCGCAGTAGTATATACGGCCTCTAGTAACAACAAGTGTTGGACTAACATCCCTTCCCATTCCTTAGACGATCTACGTTCGGGCCTGGCCGGCGCCGGTACTGATCAATGAATTCTAGGATTATCAGAAGATGTACATTGAAGGATGATTTACCAGTCCCAGGTCGGATCATCTAGAAATTCCCTGTACAATTTCAGCTAATCCCGATCAGTAACGGAGTAGCAACCAGGGGTGGTCGCTCAAGCTCAAGCTCAAGCTTATAGGTGTTATGAAGTGTAAGTTATAGACATTACGAAGCGGTACATTTGTTATTTTTTAGTAAGCTATAGGCGTTACGAAGCGTTAAATGCGTTACTTTTTAGTAAGTTATAGGCGTTACGAAGCGTTACTTGCATTGCATGTTTGTGAGTCATAGGCGTTACGAAACGTTACATGCGTTACTTTTTCTTGAGTTATTACGTTACGAAGCATTATATGCGTTTTTTTTGTAAATTATAGGCGTTACGAAGCGTTACATGTGTTACTTTTTTGAGAATCTTAGGTGTTACAAAGCGTTACATGAGTTACATTTTTGAGAATCATAGGCGTTGCCAAACGTAGCAAGAGTTATTTTTTTGTAAGCTAGAGGCGTTACGAAGCGTTACATTCTTTACTTTTTTGTAAGTAATATACGTTTCGAAGAGTTACATGCGTTACTTTTTTGTGAATCACAGGCGTTAAAAAGCGTTACATGCGTTACTTTTTTGTGAGTCATATGCGTTACGGTGCGACACTAGTTTGTAACAAGCCTTCGATTGCATTTATAACTCTGCAGCGCCTAAACGTGTTTGAGGAGGTAGGAATCCCGCCGACTTTTGTTCGTCATAGTTGTTGTTTGAAAGACTGTTTATAAACCACGAAGATAAAACATTTGCCGCCTTGAAACACAGAAAAAGTTATGTAATCCAGTGCTATTCCCCGTTCAAGTGTTCTGGTAGAACAAAAAAAAAGTTTTATCGTTAAGGGACTTCAAAACCGTGCAAAATTTTTCACAAACCGAATAGGGATATAAAATTTCTCAAACGTCTTTACCCAATGAACGATAGGTAATATTTTTTTTTTCGAAGAGTGGCGGATGACCTAGACGAACGAATTGATCGTATTGGTCTTTTCCCCTATCAAAAGGTTTGGATTGTGCTTGAAGAAATTCTTCGTCTTACTTGTGTTCACTGGGTTGTATTTATTCGTTTTTGATTCGCTGCCAGCTCGTCGCAAGGTCGTCTGGGTCTCTTTGATCAATTGTACGTCACGGGACACGTTCCAATTGCCGATTTTGAACTGTTCCGCGATCCACTTGTGGAACTGGTCGGGATTTTCCACAAACGTTTTTGCTTAGAATTTCTTAAATTTTTCAAGATATAAACAAAGATATACACAAAAAAAGTGTTGCATTTTTTTCGAGTACAGTCTATATTCAAGGTTCATTCTATTAAGCTGCTCTAAATACTCCAAATCTGATCGAAAATTTAACAGCACGTTTTTGGCAGAAATTAATTTATTACAACTTTTACAATTCATCTGTAAAATCACTCTCGAAATGATTAGTAGTTGAAGACAATACTTTCCATCAATTTTTACATCATCCATCAAATTTATCAAATTATTAAGTGTACAGAAGTTAGCTTCGTTATTATTTATTTTATATTGCTTGTCGTATATGAAATCAACGCTCACAGTAACCTTTCTGAAAAGTAGTAAACCTAAACTGTGTTTACTGTGCGTTGTTTATATGATTGGTTCTCCAGCAACGACTGTGATTTATTTTTATTATTCCATATAATTGATTCAATATAAAACTCATACGTCAATATCAATTATATGTTTGTCTATCAATTTATTTTTGGTTCCGATCATTTGACGTAGGTCATTACGATGTAACTATAAATATACTCATCGAACACAAAATCAACAATAATGCCAATCAATTTATGGAAGACACACCAACTCTAAAGCACAAAAACATCTTTCGTTGAACATCGAAGGCGGCGGTGGGTGTTTGTTTCTTTTAACATCTGATCCTTTGCCCTCCAGCCGATAACTGGGCGGTAGTGACCATGACACAATAAACTCGAGAATCGGTCGTTTCTCTTGCCGATGAATTGTAAAATTGGAAATTTCTGCCAGCGAACACGCTTGGTATCCTCTTTTTATCCTATCAAATAAAAGGCCCACATTATTGCGATGGACCGAGCAACATGTAAAAGTTGTTACGGACGCTTCATTGGCATAGACTCTTATTTTTCTTACCCATGAAGAGGCCAGCATCCATCAATTTTAGTTCGCTCGAACGAGTCCGTGTCCCATTATCCCTGTTCGGTTGTTATCGATGATGAGATCGAAACAAACAAGTGTTACCTCGTCTAGTGGACGAACAGGCAACATCGGGCGAAGGTCCGTCAATCAGTACAACC
Source organism: Malaya genurostris (assembly GCF_030247185.1). Lineage (NCBI taxonomy): Eukaryota > Metazoa > Arthropoda > Insecta > Diptera > Culicidae > Malaya > Malaya genurostris. The sequence continues at coordinate 246,746,652 of NC_080571.1, read as the reverse complement.
TTCGGGATAAAATCGTTACTCGTGATACAGCCCCGGGAAGGAACGGATTCACTACGTAGAAGTTATTTTTCATACGTGTTCATTTATTCACTTCTATTTTTGTTGTTCTTGCACTACAACAGTCTGTTTCCTACGGCTGTAAAGTCATTAGATAGCACGACCATTAAAATGGCTTCTAGATTAAACGTTTGTTAAAAAGGTGCTTTGGATTAAAACTAGTTCTATCTGAACTCCTTTGCACCCAAGTTCCATTGTAATATCTTTTTTTGCTACTAGTTTGTATTCGATTTTCGAGTAATTATGTTGAATTGAATCGAGCATAGAAGTTTTACTTTTTTGATACGATCTAATGAGTTGAATGCAACGTAATGTTAGCTTACTTGAGTTAACATTTTTACTTAAATTGGAGAAATCAAAAGGCAGAATTTCCATGTGGTTTAATGTATGTAATTTTTGTTTTTCATTATTGTTTAATTTTGACACGAGCGATAAAACATAATGGTGAAGCATTTGGTTATTTTCAGTTTTTGAATACTTAATAATCAGGATTCGCCATCGATATTCGAAATGAAAAAAATGCATGGTACTTTTTCCTGGAACTTCTAAACTCGAATTTTCAAGCAAAGTTGAATATCATAGGGGAACGAAATCGAATTATATTGCAAGCCAGTGGTCGTATGTTCGAGCCTAGACATGGTAGGATTATTAGTGTCAGTAGGGTCATAGTACTAGCCATGCAATGATTCTGTACGCTATGAATTGGCTGCGAAGTCTGTTGAAACAGAAAGGTCAAATTCCACAACAGGAATGTAATGCCAAAATTCAGTTAATGCCATTTATAATTATCAAAATATCGAAACAAAAGTAATTCTTCTGATATTTGTTGTAGTTCAGATCTCGAGTAGTACGTTTTTACAAAATCCGACATAAACTAGTACCGGAATAGTATAAATGAAGAATCCAAGTAACGATGCTATAAATTAACAGCAGAAAAGGTGAAATAAAAACAGAAAAGATTTTCCCCGATTTATATGAAGCTTTGTATCCACTATTAGTATGTCAAACCATTTGTTTTGTGCAGATGGAAAGATCTTCCTCTTAAGAGTAGCCTTTTTTTTTCGTTTAAACATGAAATTCAAAGGATCCCTTAGGAGCCCTTAGAACAAAATACCATGCGTTTCCATCGACAACTTGAGCTCAGAGCTTGATAAAAGAATTTTTCCTTATGTTATTTACACACGCCGGCACGCCTGGCTCGATTTACCAAGCAATGATGTAGGGAATGCATTCGTGAACATGTGTGCCATCGGACGGTTGTTTCTTTCTAACTTCAACATCTTGCGGGATAGTCTGGAGGTTTTGATGATAGCTATTAGCAGTCTTAAGAAATACTTTAAACGAGATAAGGGCTGTCTATAAAAGACGTCACGCCGCAAGGGGTAGGGGGGTGTTTCATAAAACGTGACCTTTTGTGACAGGGGGAAGGGGGGGAGGTTCTTGGAATGTGACGTCCAATATTTTCAATGAGCGCATTTTTGAAATACCTAATTATATTACTGCTTTGCCCTATTTCCTGAAAAAATCTCAACAATAAACGTTTACATTCTATAGGAAAACGTGTATTTTTTTTATGTAAAAGCTTCTTCTTGTAAATTCGGAAATGAATGATGCAGGAAATCATTTCTGTTGTGATCAGTAAAAGTGCACGGAGGAGCGAGTAAATTAGCGAAATTATCAAGTTTTGCCTAATATGAGTAAAAAAGAGAAAGATACCTTCAAACTGTTTAACTTAAGTTATGCACTGACAATTTTTTCAGTAATTTGATTTTTTAGCATTGATAATAGTATATCATAAGATTTTCTCTTATCTGATTCTGATGCAGTTTATTCAATTGTACTCCATTTGAAAAAGGGCGGGAGGTCAACGATTTCAGACTTAGATCGTACGTGATTTTCCTCCACCAACATCAAAACTTATCGAATCATCCAATGATTGAACTTACATAAATCAAGAATCATTTTAGCTCAAAATTACTACCCATTGCGTGACGGAAGATCAGTACCGATATTGATCGATGTGATTTAAAATTCACTGATCAACTGATCTTGAAAAGATTCTTCGGCAGAGATCTCTTTTGATGAGGTTTTGGTCTTTATTTTCTCAGCCCTGTATGCTACACTAAGGAAATATTATTCTTTACCTAAAACAATAATATATCTGTGTACCCCTAGGAGGAATCAAAAACAGATGATTTAAATGTTTCATCAATTCCAACCAAATACTTTTGTTAATTTATATAATTGATATTCATAAAATAATTCCGATGATTTTGTAGTTTTAGGGATATTTTTCAATCTAATGACAGCATGTAATAAATCGATTTTTCCCTCATATTTGTATGGTTTGTCATACATATTGAGTGTGTATTGAGATGAATTTTATTTATTTTGAATTCGTAACATGTGACATAGGGGGGGTGGGGGGTCTTTACTTCTGTGACAATTTGTGACAAAGGGGGGATGGGGAGTCAAAAATCTTCAAAAAAAGCGTGACGTCTTTTATGGACAGCCCCATAGAACTCATGTCGAAGCGACTGCAGCGAGTCCCGAAGACCCAAAAAGAATGTATTAAATCGCATCGTCGGTTTTCTGTACAAACAACATTTTCTTTTAAACTTAATATTTTCACTGTTTTGCTAAGTCCTCGTCACTTCTTTATTAAACAGTTTCGTAAAATCGTATTGTTTTATTGCTTTAATCGAAATGTGTATTAACTGAGAATGAATGAGAAACCAAGCTATGTATAAAAATTGAATGTCAGACGATTTCTCAAATATAGTTCATCGAATTTACTCTGGTGTTTTATGGAGTAATTTTCCGCGCATCAGCTCAAGCCCGTCTATTCTGTATCTAGAAGTCTTTATACAGCTCAGACTATGACCTTGCTCGCTATGCTTCTCTTTTTCTTGAGCCGGCTGAATCACATTCAAGAACCATTTTCAAATGTTTGCCATCCGTTATCCTGATGATATGCCCAGCCAATCGCAGCTGTCCAATTTAAGCTGCACGTATAATAAGTGGATCTCCAAGCAGCTGTTGAAAACCGTGGTTTATAGGCCGTTGATAATTTCTTATGGTGACGTATTACTTTTTTTGTATCCTTATCCGCGATCATAAATGAATGAATGCACGAATTCATCAACCACCACGATATCAACACCACGCGCCATTATTCGATTAGGAAGGTGTTATATTTAAAAGCCTTTCACTCTCATACATTTTGTTTCGACGGATTTACTGTCAGTCCGATCCCAGTTTGATTAATTCGTCTTTATGAGCTTAAGCCGTTTGACTTTAGCTGTCTTGTTGAGCAATTTCAGGCAACTTGGCTATTCATACCATGTGATACAGAGCGTTGATGAACAGTTTACCTTAAAACTGATAGTTTTTAAAATTTCGCTTGGTTTCGAATTTTTCTTGATTCTGCGCTTATACCAAGCGGAATACTTTTTTCTGCAAAAGAACTATAATTTAATTGTCCTTTAGATTTTTTACTAAATATAGATATTATTTGATTTGAATACAATAAATGTAAAGAAAATGTAAGTTGACTTATCAGTTCATAAATAAAAACATTAAACCGTATATTAAAACCTGCATATTTGTCAATTCATTTGTTCTGATTCATGTTTCTCTCACTGGTCCTTCCTTATGAAAATTCTTTCTTAAGCCCTGAACTCAAGTTGTAGATGGAAATGCGTGGTATTTAATTCTAAGGGCATGTGATATATGATTTTAGAACTAAATACCATGCGTCTCCATCTATTTGATAAAGACGCATGGTTTTCCGAATGATTATTTTTTTTTAAAGTCTGATAATAACAGTCTGGAGGTTTCGAGGTATGACCCGTCCACATTTTTTAAAATCTGAAAAAATACAGCGTAAGATACTCATAAATGATTTATTTTTGATGTAAAATCTAGAGTGGTACCAAAATTGTAGGTGCGAATAAAAAAATTTGAAAATTTCGAGCATTTTTTTCACATGAAATACATTTTGAAAAATTCTGAACGAAATCAGAAAGGTTTCCCATAATGTATAAAATATTCCTGATTTTCCTCAATTTTTTTGCTAAAGAGGTTTTTGAAAAATTTAAATAAAATGAAAATCAGAAGAACCACTCTAACTCCACCGATATGGCAGTAAAAGGGTTAAAATTTTTAAAAAACATTTCCAATACAAACCCTTTCAAACAGCGTATATCAATGGATGGATGACGTTGGGGTTGGATGTATCATATGTAAAAAATGTGTACAAAATTATACAAGAAGTGAAGTCATTTTTAACGAAATTTTAAAAACGTGCTTTTGAGAGAAAGTTTATTATCTATGGAATAGAAGGAAATAATTAATTTATTAAACCCACACTGAATCATCGATTCCAACTCTATAAAGTACACTTCCTTCAACAACTTTGTTGTCTTCTGCTACTTTTTAAAAAGTTTCCGTCTTATTGTCTTACTCTTTCTGTCTCTCGGTAGTATGCTCCAAAAACTTGGCATCGAGCTCTTGGCTCTTCGCAGTATGAGATAATAGGAGATAAATGCCCATAACTTCTAAAGTTTTACTTTGGTTGACTTGAAAATTCACACTAATCAACATGAAATGTGGATGCTAGGCTCGAGTTTAATATAAAATTCTTTAAAAAAGTTGAAAGATACGTTGTTATAGAAAAACAGTTTGTACAATGTTTCAATTTAATCAGAGTATATGAAGTCTGATGACCGTTCCGAAAATACCCATATTGTAAGGGTTTTCCAGGAATATCAACTAACCGGAAGTCTCCATCTTGGAATTCAGAACCACCTCAAACATCGTTTTCCAATATCTACTCATCCAACCCGTTCGGAAAATACCCATATTCTGATGGTTTGTCACGAATATCGATGAACCGGAAGTCGCCATCTTGAAAATTGATGCTACTTAGAACACCCTTTTCCTGTAAATACTGATAATTTTCGTTCCATAGCTATCCAATATTTTATACATATCCAATAATACACATACACAAAGAAAACGTTGAAAATTCACATAACGTAAACTTTTTTTACGTCACAATTTGATTTACGAACCCCCGATTATTACGTAAATGGAGGTTTGGGTGTACATATTACTGGATTTTCTTAATAGAATAAGAAATATGTTTTTTTAAAAACCATTTTTTGAAAAGTAATGACCAATGAGAAAAAAACGAAGAATGTTGGGGTAATTGTATTTTTTGCAAGTCAAAAATAATTTTTCCCATACAAGAACAATTAATCTAGATAAGAAATCCAATTATCTAAAGCTTGTTAAAACTGTACAATTCAACAAAAAATGTGCACTTGATTTTCTCGGAGATGGTTGAATCGATTATCACAAGTTAGATTCAACTGAATAGTCTCATGACCTTATAGCCTACCATTGAATTTTATTTTAATCAATCATCCTGTTCTAGAGTAACGTGGCAATATGTGCTTAAAAAATGAAAATGTGCACACAATATTCTTAAAGTCACCTGATCGATTTTCCCACACTAGAACTCAAATGATAGGGCCTACACTCCCACGGTCAGCTATTTAATTTTATTCGTATCCGGCTCCCGGTTCCAACGTAACGGAGTAGAATGTGCAAAATAATAAAAGGCACTCGATTTTCTCAGAAATCGCTGAATCGTTTTCTACGATCTTAGGTTCAAATGTAAGGTTTTACGATCCCATCCCATCTAGATAAATATCTTTTAATCTTTTCAAATTTGACTTGAAACGGTTTTATTTCGCAGTTTGTGGTAGTTTTCAGCTAAACAAATTTTCTTGTTTCTTTTTACGAGACAAGATATCATTACACCACTAGGTGGGTTTAACACAACTTTTCAAAGTGTTCGATACGTTTTTTACTCCGCTTTCATACAATCAACACGTTGGGAATAATCTTTATTGAGATCGTTAATAAAAACATAATGGATTTTCTTAACAAAACCTTAACCACTTCGAATTTCATGCCTGAATATCTCCAGAATGGCCACTTCTAGGTGTATTTTTGATCTCGAAAAACTTATCAGGGTGTTAAAATGAGTATTTAAAAAAAAAATTAGAGGGTTGTATTCAAGACACGACCGAGCACAATAACATTAAAAATGAAACGTTTCTAGGGTCTTTATAATAAATACAAAAATAAAGATGAAAATGATGATGATACACTAAACTTCACTACACTTCAAAGTTACTTGAAAGCTCAATTTTAGATACAAACAACCTAAAGATTTAAACCTGAACAAATGAAACTATTTCATTTTATGATGATAATTTTCGAGAAACGTACAAACTTATTAATTTGATTTGATTTATATCGTTTATTTACCTCCAGTTTTAACTTAATAATGGTCGTTCACTGGGTGGACTTATTAATTTTATAAACATTTAATCGATCCAAGAGAATGTTGTACCAGTAATCTCAGTAATGGTGTAATTTTATTAATCCTTCAAAATCGTCGATAATCTTTGGAAAGTGTCGGTAAATAATATGGCAACAATACGAGGAAAAAAATATGTGAAACAGTCCGCATAAAATATTGTCCGCCTGTGAAACTCAATTATACTACTAAACCGAGGAGACCGCTTTTAGATAAGTTTCAGAATTTAATTTTGAATCTTTTGAAGCGTTTAATTCCTGGTGGGACAACAACTTGTTCAGTCACATATAATGAAAAAGAAGTATCTATGATTATCATCACCACACAACTTTATACTGAATCCATTTGCGCGCCACCGTTTTGTTCGCATGAGAATTAAGATTTAAGTATGCAAACCGATCCATTGCCACATTTTTAAGCTTACAATATTGAAGCTTTGGAATCATTTGAATAAGGAAAATCCATTAACAAATCATCGAGGAACAAGCGCTGCAAATTAGATCCGAAAAATCTATCGCCGATAATTCTAAATTGGCCTGATAGTTACCAGAGAACCAAAATTAAATACTCAATTCAAACAAATTTTTCAATGGTATGCAACTGAAATATTCAAATGACGTCATCTCATAAGTTTAAGTTAAATATTTCCGAATCGATTGGTTGTTGAATTATATAAAACCATCAACAAATGACTAAGTTATAAGCGTTCAAAATTATGACAGAAAAATGTTACGCGATTAGTTTTGCATGTTTTAAATTGACACCCAGCCTCGGGAAGCGAAGTGTAAGGCATTTGTAATGCAAAATCGACCAAAAATTTGCTAAATACATGGGATATTTCAAAAGAATCGGTAACCACGCTGATTGGGTTTTTCAATAGCTAGATGATATATAAGATACTCAAGCGAACACGGTGACAGGAAATTTCACCAACACATAATGCAAAAAGCGACAATCCAGTCATCAGCTCACTGGACAAGCTACTTGTTTCATTCACAGTCAAACATCAACTAGGCAAAGAAATATTGTGCAGCCTATATTTATAGATTTCTCTTCATACTACACAGAACGATGCGGTGTTTTTTATGCATGACGCAAAGCCTCCTACGCCGAACAAGAAGTTGACGTCATTTTGTACAGCAGGGATTGGTGGATGAAAACATAGGTCGATTCCAACCATTTTTTCAATAGTATGCTATTGAAATACTGAAAAGACGTCGTCATACATGTTTAAGTTGAAAGTTTTCGAACCGATTGGTTGTTAAATTATAACAATCCATCAACAAATGACCGAGTTATTAACGTTCAAAATTATGACACAAAAAGGTTACGCGACTATTTTTGAAACTTTTAATTGACACCTGGCCCCATATAGTGAAGAGTAAGGCATTTTTAATGCCAAAAGAATTTCGTGCGTTGGTATGAAACATGGATCCATCATTTTTCGGAGTCATATCAGCATTCAGACGGGGAAAGCCAGCCGAGAATGTAACATGTAGCTAGAACAATCATGACGTCAGTTTTTAGATGCTCGAGGTATAATTAACATCGACTATCTGGAAAAGGAAAGCACCATCAAAAAATTTTGAAGCCATGGGCAAATTATTCTATTTTTTATGGTATCGAAAAGTACAAGAACGATTCAATTGCATTTTGCTCAAAAAATGATGTTTATCTGGACTTTTTGATCGATGCGTTAACAACCTTCTCTACGGCAGTATCGAACTGCACAGAGTGTAAGTCGATTCGATACTGAATCTGAAAATGCAAATTGAATTGAACTTTCACCTTTCACCAATTACCTAAAATATATGGATTTATCTACTCGATTCGATGTGTAGAAATATTTTCATGTAAAATATATCGAAAATCAGTTAAATAATGTTTGAGATGTAAACAATAAAAAATCTGACCACTGTTTGTACGGTTTTATTTCCTGTATTTTGAATTTGCACTCCGGTATCGAAAACAAGAGCGTAGACCTACGTCAAAAGATGTTGAGTGTTTTTTTTATGCGAAAATATAAAATGGAAAGGTGAGACGTTAGATAATTCATTTGAGCAAGCAGAAATCTTTTAGTAACTTAACTTTCACATTCTACCAGAGGAGACGAACTATAGCTAAAAAGATATAGATATCCATACAATAAAGAACTCATTGTGTATGAGAATGCCGTCGCAAACAGAAAGTGACAACTTCTGGTAACTTTTCTTTTGCCGGTCCGGATAGTAAATGGTTAGGAAGGCATACCAGATACTCGAGTGATTTGCATTGATGAGATGCTTAAGCTAAACTCCTCTGGATGAAGGTTTCTAAAAGATTTCTGGTTGCTCAAATGGATCTTGTCACGTCTCACCTTTCTATTAAATATCTTTACATCCTTGCTCTACCTTGAGTACAAGCATTCGATAAATTTGATTTTATTTATTCTTAGTTACAATAAAAATATGCTTGACTTTATAAATATTAACAATATTACCATTGTTTTTTGCTCGAAATTTCAGGGGGGGGGGGTCTTAAACTTTTTCGGGTGGGTAGTACTACCCACCGTACCCACCTCTTTCACCGGCCCTGGTCTCATGATTCATTCTTTGGTCGCAATACAATTTCTATGGTCACTTGTATATATTTTTCGAATATTGTATATTTTTGTTAATTTTCATTGTTAGTAGATGTCTAAGTAAGATTTAATCGTCAATTGCGTTTCTACTCCGTGTTTCCACGTTTGAGTCACGTTTAAGTCCTGCTTAATAATGAGGGTTGGTGTCAAAATTAGGGTTTCGTATATTCATATATTTATTATATTTGGTCTATTTATTTATTTATTTATTCATTATTTATTCATTTACATATTTATTTACATTCATATTCATTTACATATTGATTATTAAATTATATTTTGTTTATTTATTCAAAACTATTCATTTATTTTTATTCATCAATTTATATATATCTTTATTATTGTTCACAATAATTCATATATCAAATCATATTACATATTTATACAATAAAAGGAAACAAGTAAAGTAGGTACCAATATAAACCAATACACCAACCAGAAAACGATAATACATTGTAACCGTCATTTATCTTCAAACTGTCATCGTCGTCATCATCGTAGTATGCGGGGTGGCATGTTTTGAAGGTATGCGATGAAAACAGGACAACAAGCCCATAAATCTGCGGGAAAACCATTGCGCGGTCTCTAATAGTTTTCTGACCTAGAAGAGTGAAGTCAGCAGCAGCGAACTAGCCTCTGAAAAGTTACCACGTGTTTCAAAAGTTCCTATATTTTTTCTAAAAAGTTGATCCAAAGGAAACTCTGGGTCATCCCTTTCCGATGATCCGCACGACCGTTAGATTCGGTTACGGGTAATGAGTGGGACAAGTGCGGCTAAAAAAACGTTATATTTCCCTGGTTTTAATTCTTCGCTAGCGACGTGAGTGTAATTCCTTGTCAATGAGTGGCAAGCAAAGGCAAAGTGTGTGGACGTTGAGGACGTCGTAATTTAAACCGGTGGAATACATTTGACAAGTGACCGAGCCCCATTTGTTTGTCAGACACTCGCGAGTAGTGTATATTAAAAACGGTACGTAACAGATTTCGATTATTTTTTAAAAGTCTTGAACATTTTTTTCAGTGTTTTTGTTTCTAAAGTACGCAATCAATTATTAAAACTTATTCTGACTGACTACTTGTTTAATTAATCCGAAGTACAACGAACCGAGCAAAGTGCATACAAAATATACATTCTTTTTTTTTCAGAACGTCAGTTTGGAGTCGAAATATTCTCTTCATCCGTGCCAAATAAATGGCTTGCTATACTGAAGCCGTGTGCAAGGTTTCATCAAGTCTAAATTTTTCATTGGTGCCTAGAATATCGATAAATGCCTGGCTAGCTGTTATCTAATGATATTTTTTTAACAACAATCGAAGAGCTATCCCAGTTTCTTAAAACTAGTCATCAAGAGATTAAAATTTTGGTCAAACAACATCGATGTCAAACTAAAATAGTTGATTGAAATTTTAATTCAAGTTGGAGACAGAGAAAGCTAAATCACAAGTATCCAAAACAGTACTTAAATTTTTAATTCTCTGTAACTTCCTGCGCTCTTTTCATTCCATCGTCTTTCAATAGCTGTGAACATAAATGTGTTTAAATGCACACCTGTAGGATATGTCGAAGAAGTGTGCTACGTGTTTCAACAAAGTTCTGATGCTTCCCTTGACTGCACCCGCATCGTCACATGTACCCAACACCTTCAGCAGCTACAGCAAAGCTCAAATACTGTGGAAATTTATAGCAATAATAGGTTGCAATTAAATTTCAAAACTTTACCGTTTTCCGTGTGCTGTGCGAAAAACGGTAGCTGCAGAACAATGAGAAATGAGTTTGCTCGTGGGTCTTGTGTTCGCCTGCTGACTCATTTTGTATATTTAAGGTAAGTGCAATAAGTGTAAACTACCAGACATCTTTATGTGGCTGTGGATTTTCGAGTCGCAGCAGTGAAATTATTGCGACACTAATTCCTTACCGGATAATATGGTAAGTTTTTTCTTTGAATTTTTAAATCATAATTTAAACTAATTATTCATTTTGATTGATGGATGTTTGAAGTATCGCTTAAAACAGATTTCAGTTGACTAAGCGGTTTGTTATCTGTTATTTACCGACGTTTCATCGCTCACTTGAAAATATAATAAATTCATCACGGATTGACTACCATACACGGCAGAATTGGTGTTATTGGTCATTAGTGTATAAGCTGCCAATCTACGAGTGATTAATTACTGAAAGCCAGAACTAATGGTTGTCTTGATCGGTGCCTCCCCAAGTAATAATAGTTCGTGATACAAAGGAAGTCAACTGAAACGAGGACCTGTCGACACTCGTCAAGCGTGCTAGCAAATATTAATAACAAAGCTATTATAATTATTACTATTATCACCCACAAAGAGGATTTACTGATCCCGGTATTAATAGGAAATTACTTCCTGTGGCGATAAGGTTTGGTGTTTGGTGTGATTCCTATTAAGCTTGATAGACTCATCAAGCAAGTTTTGTTCCACTGGTCGTAATTACCATTCCCGCTGGATGTTTCCGGGTATTTTGAAACGTTTAGAGTCGCTGTTCGCTGATGAGCTTAGTTTGTTTTAATACACTGCATTGAATCTCTGTGATTGGATACGTTATTGAATAATATGCGCTCATCTGAATGCGATTGAAGTTGAGTGATGTGTATTGTTGATTTAGATACTCTTTTCAACTGGATGATGCTGTAATTATGGGGAAGATCATAATCAGTATACATTAATTTTAATACCCCAAGCAGCACACAATATTACACTTTGATGACAGTAACTTATATGAAACAAATTCATGCAAGGTACATCATATTCAGAGTTGGCAGCACCCTCTCACATTTTTATAAAATTTTCTGTACTTGAAGACTAACAGTTCGGCTGAAAAGTTCGTATCGTTTAATAGAAACACACATTTTTTTGCCAAAATTCGTTTTTATTGATCAACATAATTGCCATCAGAGGCGATACAGCGATTATAGCGATCTTCCAACTTTTTCGATACCATTTTTGAAGTACGATTTGTCTTTTGCCTCAAAATAGGCCTCAGTTTCAGCGATTACATCTTCATTGCTTCAAAAATTTTTACCAGCGAGCATTCTCTTGAGGTCTGAGAAAAAGTCACTGGGGGCCAAATCTGGAGAATACGGTGGATGAGGGAGCAATTCGAAGCCCAATTCGTTCAATTTCAGCATGGTTTTCATATACTTGTGACACGGTGCATTGTCTTGATGAAACAAAACTTTTTTCTTCTTCAAATGATGCCGTTTTTTTTTAAATTTCGTTCTTCAAACGCTCCAATAACGCTATATAATAGTCACTGTTGATGGTTTTTCCATTTTCAAAGTAGTCGATGAAAATTATACCATGCGAATCCCAAAACACAGACGCCATAACCTTACAGGCCGATTGTTGAGTCTTTCCACGCTTTGGGTTCGGTTCGGTTTGTCGATTGGACTCCGGAGTGAAGTGATGGAGCCATGTTTCGTCCATTGTTATATATCGACGAAAAAAATCGGTTTTATTTCGATATAACAGCTCCAAACACTGCTCAGAATCATCAATTCGTTGTTGTTTTTGATCGATTGTGAGCTCACGCGGCACCCATTTTGCACAAAGCTTTCTCATATCCAAATATTCGTGAATAATATGTCCAACACGTTCCTTTGATATCTTTAGGGTGTCAGCTATCTCGATCAACTTCACTTTACGGTCATTGAAAATCATTTTGTGGATTTTTTTAACGTTTTCATCGGTAACAGCCTCTTTTGGACGTCCACTGCGTTCATCGTCTTCGGTGCTCATATGACCAGTACGAAATTTTGCAAACCACTTACGAATTGTTGCTTCGCCCGGTGCAGAGTCTGGATAACACTCATCAAGCCATTTTTTGGTATCGGCGGCACTTTTTTTTTATCAAAAAGTAGTGTTCATCAACACACGAAATTCCTTTTTTCCATTTTTTTCACAATAACAAAAGTAGCTTCACTCAAAATGCAATATCTCACAAACTAATAATCAGACAGCTGTCAAATTTATACACGTATCTTTTGAAGGTTGGTACTAACTGAAAATGGTATGGATTTAATTCTAGTGGCGCCCTCTCATAGAAACGATACGAACTTTTCAGCCGATCTGTTATGTTACAAAACACCCCTTTGCATACTTTGTGTTTCCAAAAAGGATTTAAACTGACTTTGAAAAGAGCTAAACTTTTGTTATCGAAAAATGCCAAATTCTACAAAAAGGTGTTGTATAAATGATTTTAACAAAAAACACTTTGCATACTTTGTTTTTCCAAAATTGATCTAAAATTTATTTTGAAAGGGGTTAAACGTTTTTTATCAGTTTTTTTTTTCAAATGGCTGTTGTCGAAAAATAACAAATTCTACAAAAAAAGTGGTTTATGCGTGATTATTACAAAATTTGTCAACCTTTTGTATAAAAATATTGAAAAACTCTTTATCGTCTACGTTTTTGATTGGGATGAAATTTTGTTACAAGATAGGTGATTATTTTCTCTACCTACAGTCGAAAATTCAAGCTGAGCACTTTTAAGAAAATAAAAAAAGTTATTTGAAAAACACTTTCCCTTGTCAAAATTGATTTTTTTCAATGTAATTTTATTTGGTTATTACCAAATTATTATTTAATTTTTGGTTATTACCATTAAGACATCATCTGCTTCCGTAATTCTGTGGTTTTTGTGTAGGGAAAATTGAAAACCAACTTGTATTGTTCCTGAATTGGCTCCAGTCAAATCTAATTCGTTGCGAAATGTTTGTGAAAATCGGATACTTCATTACAGTGCCTTTCGCTGTCAACTCTGGAGTCTCTCAAGGTAGTCACTTAGGACCATTCTTATTTTTACTCTACCTCAATGATCTCAACTTCATATTGAAATGCCACAAACTATCCTTCGCCGACGACTTCGAGCTATTTTATCCAGTTCTTATTGACATTTGAAGACTCTATATATTTGCAGTCACTGTTAGACTTATTCACAAACTGGTGTCATTATAATAGAATGATTTTGAATGCCTCGAAGTGTTCCGTTTTGTCGTTTGCTTGTGAACGCTCGCCGATAACCTACGACTACTGTATCTCTCACAGTATACTGAGACGTGAATCTTCCGTGAAAGAGTTGGGTATCATTCTTGATTCCAAACTGGACTTCAAAGGCCTCCAAGCTCTTGGGTTTCGTCTTTCGCGTTACCAAGAGCTTTACTAATGTCCCATGTCTTAAGGCGTTATATTGTGCTCTAGTCCGTTCGACGCTAGAATATGCAGCTGTTGTCTGGGCACCTCACTATCAAACCCACATTGCACGCATCTAAACTATCCAGCGAAAATTTGTTAGATTCGTCCTGCGCAACTTACTTTGGAGAGATCCTACCAATCTTCCTAGTTACAAATATCGTTGTAAGCTTATTGACCTGGATCTGCTACCTGTTCGTAGGAATGTCTCCAAAGCCGTTTTTGTTGCTGATTTATTACAATCACGTATCGATTGTCCCGTACTTCCGCAAATGATTAATCTGGACATTGAATTTTCGCTCTCATCGCTTCTTGAGTTTACATATTGCACGAACAAATTATGGTTACAACGAATCATTTTCCAGTATAGGCAGAACATTCAATAGCTGCTTCAATGTTTTCGACTTTCATCTATCTTGAAATATGAGTAAACGATTGCTTCATAGTCATTTTTTGTCAGATTACCTTTGGATCAGTATTTGTTTGTAATCGTTTGTACTTTCGTTCCACCACCACTCCGTCTCTCCAGCATTTCTGTTGAAAACTACCAGACAATACTAACCCGCTCACACTTCCTTCTTTTGCGCTGTCTTCCAGCATCTTTTCGATCACTAATTAGATCTACATGCCGATTCTAACCCCGTCGTTCACCCATGTTTACTTACCATTCATCATCCATTTACCTATCCACTTTTCTCTTCTCTTTCTTCACCGTTTAAGCAACTACACTATTGCTGCCTTGTAATGCTTGGTGTCATCAACTAGTTATAGAGTTATAGGTTTAGTTTTAATTGTTAGTCTTTATTGTTAGTGTTAAGCCTTATTGTATCTTTTGGATCATTGTAATCTGTTGATATAAAAGATGAGGAAGTTTTATGCCTGCTGGAGAGAGAGATTGCCAAATTTCATTTTCATCGAGCTTTTTCCTGCTCCCAAAAAACAAACAAAATATTGTGTAATGGAGAGAAAGAACTTACATTCTATGTTAGCTTACTAACTAATAAAGAGAGCGAATCGATTCATTACACATTCCGTGTCCATTACACTTCGAAAACTACTTCACCTTTTTTACCTTTTTTTATATATATAAAAAATAGGTATAGAATTCGCTCAAACTTTCGAAAAATTTTCCGAGGCCCGGAGGGCCGAATGTCATACCAATCGATTCAGCTCGACGAACTGAGCAAATGTCTGTGTGTGTATGTGTGTGTCTGTATGTGTGTTGTCAACTAAGAGGTCGAGATCTCAGAGATGGCTGGACCGATTTTGATCAAACTAGTCGCAAATGAAAGGTCTCCCCGTCACCCAGAACGCTATTGAATGGTTTTGAGATCGGATACGAAGTTTTATGTCAAAATTTTCAGTTTTTTGACAGTATCTGTCACATTTGACCTTGAAAACAGAATATGTTTCCAGACTTAGGTTTCGTTCGGTAATACCTATCCAACAAGCCATAGATTGTTAAAATCCGTCCATTTTTAACGGAGATATCGATATTTTTGTGTAAGCCTTATTCCAGTAGAAGAAATTTTGAGCGCTGTATGAAAAAGCAATGCTTGGGAGCAACATGAAACACGATTTTTTATACTGTTACATATAATTGTTTCTAAGTACCAAAAAGACTGTGTACAGCATCCTTTTTTATGACAATTTGCCTCGGACCAATTTTAGCACGGTTCATTTTTGGCAACATAATCTTTCGAATATGGCATATGTAAACCAGATGATACCAGCATTATCGAGTTGGAAGTAATTCCATAATTATATTGATTTAAACTATTTACAGCAATAAATGCTGGAAGAACATGACTTCCATATACCATACGACTCAGTTCGTCGAGATCAGCAAATACGTGTGTGACAAATAATTTCACTCAATTTTCTCGAAGATGGTTAAACCGTTTTCTACAAACTCGGATTCATATGAAAAGTCGTATACTCCCAAACAAGGTTCCTGAATTACGTTTGGATCCGACTTCTGATTGCGGAACCACAGGATGATATGTGAAACGAAATTAAAATAATGCAATTAATTTTTCTCGTAGATGGCTGAACCGATCTAAGATTCAAATGAAATCTAAGAATCATCTATGATTCAAATGAGAGGTCTTAAGATCCTATAAAACCTCTTACTTTTTAGTCAGATCCGACTTCTGGTTTAGAAAATGCAGGGTGATTAGTATAAAAATGTCCATTTCACATAAATTAATCATTTATTTAATTTATCGGGTTTGCAGATTTGGATAGTCGATTACCAAATAAATTTATTTCAGTTTGAGCGGTATTCGTTTTTGGATTCGGAATGTACCCCCAAATTTTAATTCGCACTACAATTTCTCAAAGATGTCTACACACTGCTCAGGTGAATTTAACTGATTTCGGCTACACCGATTTTAGAATTCCAGTTCCAGTATCGAATCGATTCTCAAAGCTCAATCATTTTCTCAAAAAACACCAAATCGAACTTCAAAAACAAATATTACAGGACTTAAGGTCCCATACAAAATTGATGAATTTTATCCGATTCTGGAATTACA
Organism: Malaya genurostris; assembly: GCF_030247185.1. Classification (NCBI taxonomy): domain Eukaryota; kingdom Metazoa; phylum Arthropoda; class Insecta; order Diptera; family Culicidae; genus Malaya; species Malaya genurostris. Next base: position 246,729,824 of record NC_080571.1, on the reverse strand, counting down.
GATGATGAGTTTATAAATTTCATGTAAATTGTTTGGCGTAATAATGTATGGCCATTCGAATCATTTTGGGCTATGCTAATTCCTGAATACCGGCTCTGGAAGTACCATAAATAATGACGAAAAACTCTAAAGTGGAACTTACTTCGACATCTCATGGAATGTTCAATCGATTGTCGCACGCTAAGATTGAAATTCGATATGTTTTGCAGTTTCGGCATTACAGGGTAATGAGTGATTAAAATCTCAATTTGCCGTTTAAAACGACGATAATTAAAATAATGTCATGAGAACTAAAACACCTAAGAATATCCATGCAAAAACACATGCGTATTGATAAAAAAAAGGTATCATCTCACTGCTAGGTGGATTAATCACGTTTTTTCTTCAAATTTTGCACAAGTTTTCAGTTTCGTTTTTTGTTGCTTGGTACCGCTACAAATTGGTGAATTTTTTTATTCAGAATTTACAGACATTATTAATATCAAATCATTGTGCCAAACACGGTCGAACTCTTTTCTATGTCTAGAAGAGCAACTCCAATCGTTAACACAGAAGATGTATTTACATTTATTGTGTGCATTACTCTAATAAGTTGATGAGTAGTTGAATTTAAATGGCGAAATCCAAATTGCTCTGGTAAAAAATATAATTCTAATTTATACGAGACATCATTAAATGGTAGAAGGTAAAAGTTAAGTTGATAGAAGATTTCTGCTTGCTTAAATGACCCTTTGTCACGTCTCAACTTACCGTTCTATATATTCACATCCTTGCTTTCCCTTGAGTAGATACTATCATTCTATAATTTTCATTTCCTGTTTCTATAATTTATTCAACTTCTTTAGAGATTTTTTTGTATCTCGAAAGAGTACATTTTGTGAATCCTTCACTATGGTTTTCATAGCAAGATCACGGAAACGGTGATTTTATTCGTTTGAAGAATGTTCGTCGACTACAAGAACATTCTTCAAATAAGAGAAGCAGTTTAAGATTGTCATGAATGAAAGGAGAATTTTATTCAGTTTTAGCTTTGGGAACTGAAAGATTCCTAGCTTCGATAACGTAACGATCAAAATTATCTGTTGCTGTGTCAAAGTTCGCAAAATTTCATAGTCTTATAGTTTCCCAAAAATTTTTAGAGCATTTTATCCGGATCCGACTTTCGGTTCCCGAGCAAAGGCGTGATAAGTGTAAAATTACCAATTTCATGAGAATTTTTTCACGAGTGATGGTCAAAAACAGGTACAAATCCCATAAAACTGTCCGATAAATTCTTCTAGTTCTCAGAACTTGTTAGTTTGTTTGATATAAACTTAATTCGGCACTACTGGTTCCACTCCCCTTTTTCTGTTCCGGAAGTGAAGAAAAACTTTGAAAATAGAACTCATTCCGATTTCACTGCGATGATTGAACCGATTTTCACAAATATTGGTTTAAATTAAAGGTCACATCTTCTCAAAAGCTACTGTGAAATTTCATTTGGATCCGACTTTCCGTTCCACAGGTATTGGGCGATGAGGATCAGAGGTTTTCAAACCGCCAAATAGAATGACAATATGTACAACAGCGATACGTGGAAGAAAAATACACAACACGAACGATACGTACTTTGGTCTATTTCGTGCACGTTATAAAGAAAATGCAACGGTAGTAGATGTCTGCTACCGGTGTGTGATATTGGTAAAAGACAGTGCTGCGTTTGATACGAATTTTAGCTGTTTTATGATAAGTGTGACCGATGTCAATGAATTGAAATTTATTTGAAAAAAAAAACATACATCGAAATTTTAAGCTTCACGATGTAAATTCAATTTTCACAGCCGGTAGTGCAGTAATACTGTGAAGTAATATGAGAAAGGCACTAGGTAGATTAGAACAGGTTTTTCGTTTGGATAGAACAAAACTCAAACGGAGAGCATTGTTGATGTTGAAGGGACAAATTGGTTCAAAACAATCGTATTCTAGCTTGAAGCCAACATAAATAAAATTTAAAAATCAGCGTGTAGCAAAGCATGTACTATTCGATGCTTTTTTATTCTGGGAATAAAAAATATTACAATCATACCGAAAGGTGTGTAATAGAGATAGTCGTGTTTCGGCATAAACAAAAACAGAATTGTATACCAGCTACGACTGAGCAAAATGACATTAAAAATGAAACAATATTTAGGTTTACTTAATAAATACCTATTTTGACGATGTGCACACTTTACTGAAAACTTAATCTTGGTAAGGCGTGTGGATTGTTTGCGATTGAGGAAATTGACGACTAGATTCTGTCACATTAATTGATTCTACCCTTTCCAGAATTTCGTATACACCGAAACCTTCGTTTACGAACTAAAGCAGGGGTTCGCAAATCGAATCAGTTCGTTAAAATTGTTTGCGTTACATAAAATTTACTTCGTAAAAAAAACTTTACGTTATTAGGAATTTACTTCGCAAAAAAAGTTTGTGCAATGAATGTTTTAAAACCTATATATTTTCGGAATGGATATGAAGAGTAGGAGCCGGAAAATAATGTTTAGGTTCGTTCTGAAATCCAAGATAGCGACTTCCGGTCTATTGATAATCCTTTGAAACCCTAAAAATATGGGTATTAACGGAAAGAAAAGCAGATTTGGTTCATATTGTAAGGGATTCAGGCAATATCTAGAAACCATATTGGATTTATAAACGACCTCAAATATTGTTTTCTTGACTCTAATATTCAAATCCGTTCCGAAAATACCCTCATTGTAAGGGTTTTCAAGGAATATCGATCTTGGAACTCGAAATAACCCCAAACATCGTTTTCTAGAATTTACTCTTCAAACCCGCTTCAAAAATACCCGTGTTGTAGGGGTTTCCATGGAATATCAATTACCAGAATATCGTTTTCGTTTTATTTTATAAGAAGTAGGTTCGTAAATAAAGTTTATGTTATTCGGGATTTGGTTCGTAAATGAAGATTGTGTTATTTGGGATTAGGTTCGCGAAAAGAGTGACGTAAAAGGAGGCGTACGTAAAAAAAGTGTACGTAAACGGATGTTTGGGTGTATAATATTGGAATGTCACGATTGTAACTAAACCACATTTGTATTCCTTAACCCAATTCGTCTGCCACGCTCCGTACATAATACCGTCGGATCGTTACCTTGTTCAAGACACATGAATTCAGAACCGGTTTCATGCTCCATCAAAGTTAATGTCAAAATGTACAAGTACACACTTGCAATTTCAAGTCATTGACCGTGAAATACTCAAACTCTTGCCATTTGGAACACGTCTGCACTTAGCCGAAAAATAGTTGTTTACTGCAATCAGTGCCAATTCTGAGGCATGCATTCACTGTTGGTAATGTTTTTTGTAATCAAAACAGATTGATCAGAGCGGAGTCTCATAAAAGATTCAGATCAGCTCTGCAAACTTTATGACGAACGTGGTTGAAGGTCACGCTTTACCGCGCACGTGTCTTTTCGCTAAGAAATGTGCCCTTCATCTGAAGGGATTTTTTTCAGACCAGCGGTCTCGAATGTCAAACTGTACCAGCAAGCAGCGTAGAATTGGCAGCCACAATCGGGAAGAGCAACCGCCACGAAATTGATATACATTTTTTGCCCCCGTCAGCTTTCGGTTTTTCCCGACGAGCATTGCGTGATTGGCACTGATGCGAGACGCAATGAAAAATCGTACAGCTCATTAGGTAATGCGGGTTGGTTTCCCCTTTTGTTCCAACCAAAACCATTGCCAAGAAATGTTTGCAGATGTCTCCCAGCGCGAAAAGTTTCGGTAATGGAGGAAAATTCGTTTTATTGGGCGAATGTTGGACCTCTGCCGCGATCCCTAGTAGATATGCCGTGGTGGTACGATACGTTCTTAGGAAGACAGAACGTGTCCGTTTTTAGCATTATATAAGCAGTATAATGAGTAAGGTTCGGTCAATAGTTGCAAGGCCAGGTTCAAATGGTGTCATAGAATACAATGCTTGTTTGATATTCAATTGGTTTGCAAAGGGACAAATTTTAGCGAACGAATGTTTCGAACATTTATTTAAAGCGAAATTTCCGACAGATGACACAATTTTTCACGGTGCTTAATTGCAATTATGCCAACGATTTCGGAAACTTCTAAATTGCCTAGTTTGCTAAAACACCCTGCCAAACATTTGACGAGGGGCGGCAAATTATGTTAAGTGAATAGAAATTGACTTTCTGCTGTCTGTTATTGCGTTCTTCAAAGGCAGGTTCATACCAATTTTACTGAGCCGGATTGTTGTCTAGGGTATCAAAATCTCTTTAGAACGAGAGATTCTCAGATCATTAGCCAAATAAGGGCACTCACATTTTAGTACTACCCTCCGACCATCTGTGCGTTAGAAAAATACGAGAATGGTTCAGAATGAAACAATTATCGCCAAGCGCAGGAAGTAGTCTGTGCCTTTTCATTGAGCAAACACATACCTACCCACAAACACACCATCGCAATGGTCACTAGGGCAACTGAGACGTGGCAAGCCTGGCTATTGGAGCCGAAGCATTACCCATAATGCTTTTCCTTATTGTTCGTGATTTTTCATTCGGTGGAAAATGGAGGATCGTTATTTCACTCCGGGTTTTGAAATTTAAACTGAAAGCAATTACAGAGCGAACTTTTTGATGGTGACATTTCATCCTTTTTATTTTAACTGTGGGGTTCGTTCGATATCGCCAAGCGAATAATTGTCCGTTTATGAAAAAGTTGTTTTCAATAAAGAAACACAACCAAAACAGACGTCTTGCTATTGTTTTACTTGTATACAGATGCTGTAAGATTGTCGCTCCGAGTCATCTTTAATATCATGTCTCTCATTCATTTCCTGGCAAGTTGAGAAATTTTTGAATAAAACCTGTATCGAAGGTGTCTAGAATTGTTAACGTAGGACTATTCGCTAAATCACTGTGTTAGTTTAACTATTTTATTTGTTTATATCTTATGGCGGAAATTATTTGTTAATTTGATCAAATATTGAATTTCCATTTGTTTCTAAATTCGACAGGTATGAATGTGTAGCGATAATACTAATGTAATGAAAAAAAAAACTTCCATAAGTAATTCTGAAAACTTTGATAATCATCGATTTATTTGAATTCTTATTTTCTTTATCCAGTAGTAGTTGCAAATACAAATTAAATTTAAATAAACCGGAAGTCATCTTGGATTTTAGAACTCAAACATCGTTTTCCGACATCTACTCATAAAACCCGTTCCGTAAATATCCATATTATAAGGGTTTTCAAGGAATATCAATAATCAGTCGGTGTTGAACAGTCGTTCGCACCGCACGCGTATAGCTCTTGGCTCCTGGAATTTTTTTCTGGCTACCTAGAGTTTCATTGATTCAAGGCTTCAGTCTTTTTCAAGGCTACCTGAATCACTAACTAAGTGAATAAGTGATACAAAGAGTGATATTAGAGTGACTAAGAAATTAATCAGCCTTTTTTAAGGCTAGCTAGGTGTCTAATCGAAGACTAATTTAGCCTAGTTAATTTAATTTAAAATTTCATTAATTTCAAAAAATGCCTGCGTCCAACCGGAAAGGCAACAAGCCTAAGGCTAAAAATAATTCAATACGGAATAAATCACAATCCGTTATTCAACATTTTTCTAATAACATTCACGATCTTATAGAATCTGAATGTAAAAATAAAAGACAACGGACGGATTTCCCTTCCGTTGATCCTATGCCGTCTAACAATATTTACGAGATTCTTCCTGAATCCGATTGTAGCGACATAGAAGAAAATTCTTCAAAAATTCCCAAAATGGACGCTTGTCGTTCTGGGAAGAAACATCAATCTATGCCACCAGTGACGGTGATAATTTCCGACTTCAAAGCATTCCGTACTGAACTTTCTACCTTTCTCCCGGAAGTAAAAGTCTCATTTCAAATCGGACGAAGAGGAGAATGTCGAGTCTTGGTGGATGGATTGGAAGATTACGAACGTCTTATTCGATATTTGTCCGAAAAACTTCATAAATTTTATTCATATGATATAAAATCAGACAGACCCTTCAAGGCTGTCTTGAAAGGATTATCAAATGATCAAAGTATTGATGAAATTAAAAATGAACTAAAAGAATTGCTTGGTTTTGCCCCTTCCCAAGTAATACTTATGAAAAAAAGAGCGAATGGTACTTCTAAACCACGCTCTGGAATTTCCCATGAACTTTACCTAATACACTTCAATCGAAGTGATGTAAACAATTTGAAAACTTTAGAAAAAGTACGTTTCATTTCCCACATTAAAATTCATTGGGAACATTATAAACGGCATAATCGTATTGCAAACTTAACGCAATGTCGTCGTTGCCAAGGATTCGGTCATGGAACCAAAAATTGTCATATGGATATACGGTGTTTGAATTGTGGTAAATCGCATTCGAAAGACGTTTGTCCAATGAATGAAACCACTGATAAATTTTCATGTTCAAATTGCAATGGAAATCATAAATCCAATTATTTGAAATGTCCTGTCAGGAAAAAAATTTTAAACGCTCGTTCGCTTCGACAACAAGTCAAATCAACGACCTTAAATTTACAGAACATACCTGAAAATAAAAAAAAACCGTTACAAATGCCACGCCTAATTCTTTTAAGGCACTGATTTCTTCCAAACAAAAAACAGGTACGCCTGCCAATTCGTCTTCTAACGAAAACAATTTATTGACAGGTAGATCGACCTCGTCATCATCTTCTTCTAATGTCAGTTCTGCTGGTATATTAGGTAGAAATATATCACCTATTTCTTCTAATGTAAATAATCAAAACACAGGACCGCCTTGCAGTTCTTCTTCTAACGAAAACAATTTATTAATAGGTAGACCGGCCAAATCATCTTCTTCTAATGGCAGTCTACCTACAAATATTCCTTCAATGCCATTCGCTTCTTTAAATGAAGTCGATTTAGGCGATATAACTGAAAATAAAATGATCTACCTACAAGATCAACTTTTTCAAATGATCATCCAAATGAATTCAACTTCATCACTTTTTGAAGCATTTCAAATCGGATGGAAATTTGCAAATAATATTATAATGAATTTAAAATTTAACAGTGATGTTAAATAATTATTTGAATATTTTAAATTGGAATGCTCGATCTTTGAAATCGAGTGAAGATGAATTTTATAATTTTCTCAAAGTTCACAAAATTCATATTGCCATTGTGACAGAAACTTTTCTTAAACCAAATGTAAAATTGAAAAGTAATCCACATTATGTGGTTCATCGATTTGACAGGTTTACTGGAATGGGTGGTGGAGTTGCCATTTTTGTCCAACGGCAAATTAAACATCGAATTTTACCTTCTTTCAATACTAAAGTTATTGAAAGCTTGGGAATCGAAGTTGAAACCATTCATGGAATTTATTTCATCGCTGGAGCATATTTGCCATTCCAATGCACCGGCGAACAATTAAATTTCTTTAAAGGCGATTTGCAAAAACTTACAAGATATCGATCGAAATTTTTCGTAATAGGGGACTTAAATGCTAAGCATGTCGAGTGGAATTGTAGGCAAAATAACAGTAATGGTAAAATACTTCATAATCAACTCTCAGCTGGTTACTTTACAGTTCTTCATCCCAGTAATCCTACTTGTTTCTCTTCCGTGAAAAACCCGTCTACAATTGATCTGGTTCTAACAGATCAAAGTCACATTTGTAGTGAACCGATTACTCATGCTGATTTTGACTCAGATCATCTTCCTGTAACATTCAGACTTTCCAACGAAGCTTTAATTAATCCAATTAGTTCTATTTTCAACTATCATAGAGCTAATTGGTTGGATTACAGATCTCACATTGAAAATCATGTGGATCATGAAACTATTTTAGAAAATTCTGCGGACATCGACACAGCAATTGATAATTTGAATCATTATATTATCGAAGCTAGAAATCTTTCAGTTCCCAAAGCTCAAACTAAATTAAATTCTCCTATCATCGATGACAATCTTCAACTGCTCATTCGGTTGAAGAATTTTCGTCGACGACAATATCAACGTTCTCGTGATCCTGCTATGAAAAACATAGTTAAGGATTTACAAAAAGAAATTAAACATAGATTTACTCTTTTGCGAAATGAAAATTTCGCTAAAGAAGTTGAACAAATTAAACCATATTCTAAACCTTTCTGGAAACTTTCTAAGGTTCTTAAGAAACCTCAGAAACCAATTCCTGCTCTCAAGGAAGGAAATCAAATACTTCTTACAAATGGTGAAAAAGCTCAAAAACTTGCTCAGCAGTTCGAGAGTGTCCACAATTTTAATTTAAACGTTGTGAGTCCTATTGAAAATGAAGTCTCACTGAAATATGAGCATATTTCAACCCAAGTGTTATCACACGATGACATTATTGAGACGAATTTTGACGAAATTAAATCAATTATTAGGAAACTCAAAAACATGAAGGCGCCTGGTAATGATGGAATTTTTAATATTCTTATTAAAAATCTTCCCGATGTTGCCTTGAGACTCCTGGTTAAAATTTTCAACAAGTGTTTTTCATTAGCTTACTTCCCAAAAAGATGGAAAAACGCTAAAGTAATTCCTATCCTAAAACCTGATAAAAACCCAGCAGAAACATCAAGTTATCGCCCAATTAGCTTACTTTCTTCTATCAGTAAACTTTTTGAAAAAATTATCTTGTTGAGAATGATGACTCATATAAATGAGAATTCAATTTTTTTACCAGAGCAGTTTGGATTTCGTCATGAACATTCAACTACTCATTAACTTGTCAGAGTAACGAACATGATAAAATCAAATAAATCTTCTGGGTTATCCACTGGAGTTGCTCTTCTAGACATAGAAAAAGCATTCGACAGTGTTTGGCACAAAGGTTTAATAGCAAAAATGTCTGATTTCCAGTTTCCTATTTATTTGATCAAAATGATTCAAAATTATTTAACTGATCGTACTCTTCAGGTTAGCTATCAGAATTGTAAATCTGAATTGCTACCCGTACGAGCCGGTGTTCCGCAGGGTTCGAGTGTAGCTCCAATCTTGTATAATATTTTCACTTCTGATCTTCCAAATCTACCCGTTGCTTGTCAGAAATCGCTATTCTGTGACGACACAAGTCTGTTAGCCACAGGTAGAAATCTAAGAGTGATCTGCAGTCGCCTACAAAGAAGTTTAAATATTTTCAGTGATTATCTGTCAAAATGGAAAATTAAACCAAATGCAGCAAAAACGCAATTAATTATCTTTCCTCACAAGCCAAGAGCTTCTTTTCTTAAACCAAACAATAATCACATTCTCAAATTGAATGGCTTGGAATTGACATGGTCTGATCAAGCTAAATACTTAGGTTTAACGTATGACAAAAAACTCACTTTCAAGGATCACATTGAAGGAATCCAGGCAAAGTGTAATAAATATATTACATGTTTATATCCTCTTATAAACAGAAATTCTAAGCTCTGTCTAAAAAACAAATTGTTAATTTATAAACAAATTTTCAGACCAGCCATGCTTTATGCGGTACCAATTTGGTCAAGCTGTTGTTCCACCAGGAAGAAAACGCTTCAAAGGATTCAGAATAAAATTCTGAAAATGATTCTGAAGCGTCCTCCCTGGTTTAGTACAAATGAGTTACACAGACTCACAAATATAGAACCATTAGATGTAATGTCACATAATATTATAAGCAAATTCCGACAAAAATCGATGCAATCTTCAATTGAATCGATTCGCTCTCTGTATTAGTTAGTAAGTTAGTATATAAGTTCCTTTTCCCCATTACACAATACAAGTAGGTTTAGAATTTTCCCTACACAAAAATCTCAGAATTGCGGAAGCAAATGATGTCTTCATGGTAATAACCAAATCATATATATATATATATATATATATATATATATATATATATATATATATATATATATATATATATATATATATATATATATATATATATATATATATATATATATATATATATATATATATATATATATATATATATATATATATATATATATATATATATATATATATATAACAGGGCTGAAAAGTCACCACTTGTGGCTGAACACCCAATTTAAATCTTAATAATTTAATTTGAACTCATATTCCAATAAATAGTTATCTTAAAAAAAAAAAAAAAAAAAAAAAGGAATATCAATAAACCGGAAGTCACGATTTTGAATTTTTTCCGCGATCTACTTTTTAAACCCGTTCCAAAAGTTTCCACATTGTAGTATTTTCCATGGAATATAAATGAGTCGGAAATCATTTTCATTGTATGCAAAAACCTCTTTTTACGAAGTAGGTTTGTAAAATAAGTCTTTACCAAATCCAGATTTACTATTCGGTTTCAGATTTCAGGTCCAGAATTCAGTACCAAAATTCATCTTCAGAATTCTGGTCTAGAATCCTGGAATGCGCATTCACGAAAAAATCCATCAACATTGTGAAACACTAAAGTGATTTTAATTAATAGAATCATTTCAGAATCATGACTCTTTTTTGCTCTTTTTAGTTTTGCCTAATTTCATTAGGACTATTGTACCAATAGTCATCTCATCGTCTCTTCTTATGCTTGGATTTAGTTTTCAAAACTTCAAGTTTGTATAACGAAAACTTATACCAATTTGCCTGAGAAAGGTTTATCAGGGGGATTGAACGTATTGGTAAAGATTATATTATATCAAGTTTTTAAAATTTTATATATATGTATATTATATAGATTTTTTTTTTGCATAAACTAAAAGACGTTTTTCTACTGAGAATAACTTTGAATCGATGTAATTTATATTACTCCATTCATAGTAGTACTTGACAGAAAAATGATATGCTCGATGCAATATTGTAGTACACAGTATAAAATCATTGGAAACATACTCATGAAGCATGCAATTAGCTTCAGTGTGTCATGTTATTAATCGAGAAGATTTCAGGTGCCTAGTCTAGCATGTCAATGCGCTTTATGTTACTAGCAACTAAATGGAGTGAAAATTTTTCAAAATACCCATTCCGCACTAATAAGCGACAATGAATCAGAATGCCTCATTCCTGTCGGTGTACCATGTACCATTAGGGTGGGACAAGGTTGTATGGGAAAAAGATGAAAAGATATATTTTCTCGCACTCCCAAGCTTTTCGTGTTCCTTTCGGGTCTCATAAGAACTAGGCATAATTTTAGCTCGATCGGTGAAACTATATTTTCGAACCGAGGCTTAAATTTTGTATGGGATTAAGTATGGAGAAACTAATTTTTTACAAAAAAAAATGACACCCTACCGACTCAAAAAATCAGTGCATCCTTAACATATCTGGCACCATTGCTGCTAGTGGTCGTGATATGATTTGACTTTATTTTATTATGCTATAACGGGTATTCTGAGTTGTTTGATGTCTTTGCAACAGTTACTCAGCTTGGTATGGAGATTCTTTTTGGGTGTCAAGCCATGTTTCAAATGTCACAGTAAAGACCCAAAACAGTCTAACTTTTTAATTTGAAGAAATGGGGTTCTGGTGTTCTGGTGTTTTAGATAAACTCAAATCCTATAATTTTGCCAAAGACATAAACTCTCTCTCTCTGATTCAGTAAAAACCATTCAAGCGAAGAGGTTGTGTTTCGATTGTACTGGCTCGTGAGTTAACGGCTGCTACCGAGACAATTCTAAGCTTCAGGTAGTTAAACTGCCCATAGCAAACGCAATATTCGGGGCGTTTCCCGACTGGAAAGCTAGCAACGAAGGCCATCCCGTTCATACGCACAGAGGTGTAGAGACACAGAGGTGCGAGAGCATAGAAGTGACGAGTCACAGAGGTGCCATCGCATAAAGGTGCGAAGACGAAGGGGTGCAAAGGCACAGAGGTGCTAAAGCAACCCAGTGCTGATCTACCAGGTACCAGAATTTGTACGCTGCGTAGGATCAAAAGAGACGGCATATATCGCGAGGTGCTACACTGCAAGCATCGCATTTGATCGCCACCAAGAGCAAAAGCACTGTACCTGGGGTCAGGTACAGCAAGTGCAGTGGTGTTCACAACGACGGCAGAGCAACTGAGATAGCAGTAAACGACAGAAGACTGCCAATTGGAAACAGCAAAAGACTGCCAATTGGAAATCGTTGGAAGAGCTTCACGTCGTTCTTCACGATAAAGGAACAGAGACATCAGCTACAAGGTAGATTTAATTTAATTTATTTTTTATTTCTTATATCTGAAATTTTACTAAACATAAGTTTTTATTTTGGTATTATTAATTTACAAAAAAAATTTAATGTAATGGATGATCTCATGGAAGATCATCCGAATCCGATTCCGGATACTAGTAAAAGTTTAAATACTCCGAGGGCTAAACATTATCCACAGGGTACCACTGGGCCATGGATAGTCTATCTTCGAAAAAAAGAAAAGATTTTAAACTTGATGCAAATTACAAAGGATTTGACATCACATTTCTCTGAAGTTAAAGAAATCTGTAAGGTTAATAGAGATAAAATTCGAGTTGTAGTTAACGACTTGAAACAGGCAAACGATATTGTAACCTGTAAATTATTTGCTATTGAATATCGAGTTTACATTCCATCGAAGGAGGTAGAAATTGACGGTGTTGTGACTGAAGCAAGTCTGACAGCAGATGATTTACTTAAAAATGGAGTTGGCCGTTTTAAAAACTCCATGCTTGAGGGAGTTAAGATACTCGAGTGCAAACAATTGTACTCAGCATCTATTGTCGATGGAAAAAAGTCTTATCGTCCCTCAGATTCGTTTCGCGTAACATTTGCCGGATCTGCATTGCCTAGCCATGTCTATATCGATAAAATTCGTCTTCCTGTTCGGCTTTTCGTACCGCATGTTATGAATTGCACGAACTGTAAAAAATTCGGGCATACAGCTACTTACTGTAGTAATAAGTCCAAATGTATCAAATGTCAAGGGCCTCATAAGGATAATCTTTGCGATAAAGATGTTGAAAAATGTGTTTATTGTGGGGAAAGCCCTCATGATGATCTTTCAGTGTGCGCTGCATTTAAGCTGCGTAAAGACAAAATGAAGCTTTCTTTAAAAGCACGGTCTAAGCGCACATATGCAGAAATGCTCAAAACGGTCATACATGTCTCCCCTTTGGAAACCGAAAACGGTTTTTCAAATCTTGCGGAGCCAGAGGAATCTGACTCTGACGGAAATAGTGAAGATACCTCGTTTGTCACTCCTCAAGGGTCTGTTAAGAGGAGATTAACAAACCACAAAATACCAAAAAAGACACCTAAAATTATACCTTCAAAAAAAGATCCCCGTGTTAAAGCTAAAAAGCCAAATTTAAAACCAAAAACTGTGCCTCCTGGTTTGTCAAATTCACAAACCAATCCAGGAACTAGCTCAAGAAAAGACAATAATCCAGTGGGCTCCATTTCACATTCACCAACAGGATTACTGAAATTTTCGGAAATTGTAGAATGGATTTTCGCTGCATTCAATATTTCTGAACCTCTAAAGACCATCATAACAGCATTCCTTCCAATAGCTAGAACTTTTTTGAAACAGTTATCAGCTCAATGGCCAGCTCTTACAGGTTTTGTATCATTTGATGGATAATTTATCATCCGCCGCAAATGATTCAATCACTGTCCTGCAGTGGAATTGTCGAAGCATCATGCCAAAACTTGATTCATTTAAAGTTTTGTTGCATAGTCAAAAATGTGATGTATTTGCTTTGTGCGAAACATGGCTTACATCAAACATAGCCTTAAATTTTAATGACTTTAACATTATACGTCTCGACAGAGACTCCCCGTATGGTGGAGTGCTTTTAGGAATTAAGAAATGTTATTCCTTTTATAGATTAAACATTCCTTCGACTTCTAGTATAGAAGTTGTTGCTTGTCAAATAAACATTAAAGGAAAGGACATTTGCATTGCTTCGGTATATATTCCTCCAAGAGCTCAAGTTGGACAACGACAGCTTAATGAAATTGTCGAAGCCCTTCCTGCTCCACGTTTGATTTTAGGAGATTTCAATTCGCACGGAATGATGTGGGGTTCCGTTTACAATGATAGCAGATCATCTCTAATATATAATATTTGCGACAATTTTAGCATGACGGTACTAAATATGGGTAGCATGACACGGATCCCAAGACCTCCTGCACGTCCAAGTGCATTAGATTTATCTCTTTGTTCGACTTCAATTCGACTAGATTGCACCTGGAAAGTATTTCCTGATTTACATGGTAGCGATCATTTACCAATCATCATCTCAATTAGCAGTAACAAAGGCATTGCTAATTCAGTTAATATTCCATATGATTTGACAAAAAATATTGACTGGATTAAATACCAAAGTAATATTTCAAGTGTCTTAACTTCAATGGAAGAGCTTCCCCCACTTGAAGAATATGACTTCCTCGTTTGTTCGATTCTGGAGGCCGCAGAACAAGCCCAAACCAAACGATTTCTTGGTCCATCGTCTAACAGAAGACCTCCAAATCCTTGGTGGGACAAAGAGTGCTCAGATGCTAAACACGCGAAACAAAATGCTTTCAAGACGTTTTTAAAACGAGGAGGAGGAACTCCTCAGAATTTTGAAAAATTCTTGGTTTTAGAAACCAAGTACAAGAACATACTTCGGGTTAAGAAATGCAGCTATTGGAGACATTTTGTGGAAGGTTTGTCAAGAGAAACCTCAATGAGCACTCTTTGGAATACGGCCAGACGAATGAGGAATCGTAACGTAGGAAATGAGAGTGAGGAGTACTCGAATCGATGGATATTTGATTTTGCGAGGAAAGTTTGTCCAGATTCCGTTCCTACGCATAGCATTGTTAGGGAGTCTTCTTCAAATGATGATTCCATTGATAGCCCCTTTTCAATGATGGAATTTTCCATAGCACTCATGTCTTGTAACAATAACGCTCCTGGATTGGACAGAATTAAATTCAACTTGGTGAAGAATCTGCCCGACCTCGCAAAAAGACGTTTGTTGGAATTGTTCAACAAGTTTCTTGAGCAAAATATTGTTCCACCTGACTGGAGACAAGTGAAAGTTATCGCCATTCAAAAGCCGGGGAAACCAGCTTCCAATCACAACTCATATAGACCCATTGCGATGTTGTCCTGCATCAGAAAATTGTTCGAAAAAATTATTCTACGACGTCTCGACACTTGGGTCGAGACGAACGGTTTGTTGTCAGATACTCAGTTTGGCTTCCGTAGAAATAAAGGGACGAATGATTGCCTTGCATTACTTTCGTCTGACATCCAAATTGCCTTCGCTCAAAAGCAACAAATGGCATCTGTATTTTTAGACATTAAAGGAGCATTTGATTCAGTTTCCATTGATGTTCTTTCAGACAAGCTCCACCAACATGGACTCCCAGCGGTTATAAATAATTATTTGCACAACCTTTTGTCAGAGAAACGCATGCATTTTTCACATGGCGATTTGGCAACAATCAGAATTAGCTACATGGGTCTCCCGCAAGGCTCATGCCTCAGTCCGCTCCTCTATAATTTTTACGTGAATGACATTGACAGCTGTCTAGTAACCCCATGTACACTAAGACAATTGGCAGATGATGGCGTGGTTTCAGTTACTGGATCCAAAGCTATTGATCTGCAAAAACCATTGCAAGATACCTTAGATAAATTGTCCGTTTGGGCTGTTCATCTTGGTATCGAATTCTCTGCGGAGAAAACAGAGCTGGTCGTCTTTTCAAAAAAGCATGATCCCGCGCAACTTCAGCTTCATATGATGGGAAGAATAATCGAACAGGTTTTGACTTTCAAATACCTCGGGGTGTGGTTTGATTCCAAATGCACGTGGGGAGGACACATTAGGTATCTGATAACGAAATGCCAACAAAGAGTAAATTTTCTTCGAACAATAACAGGGTCTTGGTGGGGTGCTCATCCGCAAGATCTAATAAAATTGTATCAGACAACGATACTTTCAGTGATGGAATATGGATGCGTTTGTTTTCGTTCCGCTGCAAATTCTCATATTATCAAACTTGAGCGAATTCAGTACCGTTGTTTGCGAATTGCTTTAGGCTGCATGCATTCGACACATACAATGAGTCTTGAAGTTCTGGCGGGAGTTCTTCCATTAAAAGATCGATTTTGGGAGCTTTCATCACGCCTGCTAATAAGATGTGATGTGCTGAATCCCATGGTAATTAATAATTTCGAACGACTAGTCGAGCTTCGATCTCAAACAAAATTCATGACAGTATATTTTAACCATATGTCACAGGAAATCAACCCTTCAAGATATATTCCTATCCGTGTCAGCCTCCTAAATGTACCTGACTCAACTTTATTTTTCGACACATCCATGCAGCGCGAAGTGCGTGGAATCCCGGACCACCTACGCTCTATGGAAATCCCAAAAATATTTTCAAGTAAGTTCAGGCATATTAACTCTGAGAAAATGTTTTACACGGACGGATCGCGAATGGAAGAAGCGACAGGGTTTGGTATGTTCAACAATAATGTTTCGGCCTCATTCAAGCTTCAAGAACCTGCATCTGTTTATATAGCAGAGTTAGCAGCAGTTCATTATAGCTTGAATGTAATCGTCACATTATCTCCAAACCATTATTTCCTCTTCACAGATAGTCTGAGTGCAATTGAAGCCATTCGCTCAAACGCTGCTGGCAAAAATGAACCGTTTTTCTTGGGTAAAATAAAACAGTGTCTGAACGACATATTGAATAATAATTATCTAATCACAATAGTTTGGGTTCCGGCTCATTGCTCCATTCCAGGCAATGAAAGAGCCGATATTTTAGCCAAACGTGGTGCTATTGAGGGTGAAATTTATGAGAGACCGATTGCTTTCAACGAATTCTATAGCGCGTCTCGCCAAAGAACACTTGCCAGCTGGCAAGCTTCTTGGGATAAAGATGATCTGGGTCGGTGGATGCACTCAATTATTCCTAAAATATCGAAAAAGGCATGGTTCAGGGGACTGGATGTGAGTAAAGATTTCATTCGTGTGATGTCCAGACTCATGTCCAATCACTACACGTTAGATGCACATCTCCTTCGAATTGGACTTTCCGAGACTAATCATTGTGCTTGCGGCGAAGGTTACCGCGATATTGACCATGTTGTTTGGACATGCGTGGAGTTTCGTGATGTCAGATCTCAACTAATAAATTCCTTGCGTACCCAAGGTAGACTATCCAATGTCCCAGTTCGCGACATTCTTGCTTGTCGTGACCTTCCATACATGAAACTTCTTTATCATTTCATTAAATCCATTGGAGTTCCAATTTAAATTTTATTTTATGTTAAACTGTTTTCTCTTCCATGAGTGCAACCAATAGCCAACTATAGGATATTGAATATAAGTGGTGAACTGATACAAACAATCCTGAAATAGTTATAAGATCATGTACAAAATAAATGTATTTTATTTAATGTAATTTAAAATAGCAACTCGCTTGATAAAAACAGTGTTTAGATTAACTAATGAGTACCAACATACTAATATGATATTCGAAATGTATTAGGTTTAAACTACTATGTACTGTGGATGCCACGGCGAAGAAAAACTTATGTATATTGCCTATGAAATAAACGTATTTATGAAAAAAAAATAAACTCTCTCTCTTTTATAGTTTAGATGATATGGATATGGATAAAGCAAACAAAAAAACACTTCACATGACGTTTTTGCGTCTTTACAGTGAGTTATGGAACATGGCTTCTAGTTTAAAAAGAATCCTCATACTAAGCTGAGTAACTATTGTAAAGACATCAAACAACTCAGATCAATTGTTATAGCATAACAAAAGAAAGTCAAATCATATTACGATCACTAGCAGTGATGCTAGAAATATCAAGGAATGAGCCATTGTTCGGACCTTCGGTTTGGTTTTCCTTTAATAACTTTTTCTTCAAAGGTCGGACCGAAATTAAGTCGTAGAAGGTTTTATTCCTCATTAAATTTCACTATAGGGTGATCTCTAGCCGATTTTTTTTTGTAAAAAATTAGTTTCGTCCTACTTCTACCCTCCGTCTGACAGATATTTTTATACCTTCGTTCTGACTGACGGGTCTGGCCAGACCGCTATTCATTTACGTGTATTTTTACGCATTTCAGTGTCAATTAGATCTGTATTCAGGTTCATTTCTATACAAACCAGGTATATTTCGTTTCTTACATATCTTTCTTGTCATGGCATATGATTTTCTAAAATCTTGTTAAAGTAAAGATATTACACGGGAAAATGGGAATAATAAAACTAATAATGTTTTTTTTGTGTGTTTTTTAAATTTTATTTTATAGAAATTAGAGATTTTTCATGAAATATGATCTGAACATTTTTATGAGTTTGTCGTTGTAGTATTTATGCAAAATATTTCCCTTGAAAAATACTATAACCAGTGGTCGAAACGTCGGGTAGTATATAACATCCGTTCTTATTGACCGGACCGCTAAAGCCGAAACCATAATTATTGCAAAAAAGCAGAACATATATATTTAACCTTTGAATGCTTCTGGTAAACTGGAGATGAACAATTTGAAGCAAAAAAAAAACAAGGTTTCAGCCGATTTTCGTCTTTTTGCATAGATCGATAGCCAATAAAACTTTAGGAAGCTACCTGTAACCTCAAGTTGAGATCAATTATAAATATGTAAAATTGATGGTAAAAACGAAAAAGGCCTGGCTGGTCTCTTCAGTCAGACGGAGGGTTAAACCACGGCGCGAAAATATAATTTAAACGATCAAGCGAAAATTTTGCAAACTTCTAATTGGACCCAAAAGGAACACGAAAAGTTTTGTGTAGCTGAAATCAAAATTTTGACCCACCCTAATATACCATCATCTTCGTCATCATCACCGTCACACTCGTGCAAGCGTCAGCAGAAAACCAATTAGAAGCCAGCTGTATTCGCGAACCGTTAGGATCTCAGTGAAAAATATGCATGGATAATTCAATTTCCTGCACCAGGACGGCTTGAATCGTCAACCAGTGAAGATCGAGACTAAACTCGGTACTGTGATTTTTCCTGATCCAAACCACTGTCCCAGTTTTGTTCGGTTGTTGTGGATTTCATCCGTTGTTCCTGAGGGCTGTGCTAATCGATTCTGTGACTCCTGAGACGAAAGACGGCTCTAGCATTGGCGATTGCACATCCATTATAGTGGAAAACTATAGCGATTCCATTCTGATGCACTGTACCGACAGCTGCCAAACAGTTTTAGCGTTTCCTGCGTGTCAGTAGAAGAGATCTACCCGTGGTAGAAGAAGGTTTGCTGCTTTTCGTTGATTTTCCACCGATTTTTCCATCCGCTAGTGTTGGTCCAGTGCCAGCAAAAAGAAGCTTTCGATAAGAACGAAAATTATAGATGCGTAGGTATTCTGTAGCAAATCCGTCATACCAGCGGAAATGTGAGCGGGCTAAATTTGAAAAAAAGGGACGCTAATGTTTTGCAATCTGTTGCTGCTTAGTATTTTCCTTACTCTTTCTAATGACTGCATGCCTAATGACTTATTAAACTTAACACTTATTAAAAATAAAAAAACGCCCATCAAACCTAATTTTTTACCCAATTTACCTATACAGCTCTAGACAGTGCAAAAGAAATAAAACCGTGGTCAAATTAGCTGTCTGTTGGTTTCAAATTTGCGTGAGACATGGTATTCGTGCTCACTGGGAATATTGGTATTGTTTCTAAACTTCGTGTCCTGCAGTACCAAATAATTGATGTTGAAACTGGCTTTAGAGTCTTTATTGAAAACCATTTGCTTGTTCAGCTAAATAAAATGAACGTTCTGCTTAAATTTATAGCAAATCTAGTTTTAATGAGTGATAAGAAGTATAATAAATATATAGATATCAATGATTAGACAAGTTTTAAGAATCCGTTAAGAATTTTCAGTATATTCAGTATTGTACACGTTTTGACACCAAACTGAATTGACTCAGCGTCATCCAACTAACTGACGACTTTCTGTCACATGAAAGCGTGTTAACAAAGTTAATCCATGGATCGAAATAATTGTTGGTTTAGCCCCGTGTCCGGTCTCCTTTACGTAAATTCATTTGCATGCAGTGACAATAATGAATAGAGCGTATTTTACTGTTCATTAACCGTGTTCAATTTAATTCAGTTTTGCAATAACTGAGCGAATAATGAATGAAAAACTCACAGGAAAGACATTTTTTGAAACAAACATACGCCTAGAGGTTGGACCTGAACCTGCGTTCTTATGCATTCCGCGCATACACGTTAACGATTTCTGCTACTCTGAGCTGTTCTACAACAGTACATCGAACATTTTCTAATCTTAATCGCCTCACGACCGGCATCTTCAATCCAAGCATCTTCTCTGTTTATCACACACACACGCCAGTTTTCTCACTCGATCGCTCTACAAAACTCGGTGCTGTTGTAGAACTGTGTCTACCATAGCTCAGGGTGGCGAAAATGATAAACGCGTACGGCCTGATTGAACAAGAATGCTGGTTTGAATCCTGTCCGTGAGTGTATGTTTTTTCCCAAAAATATATCCTTTCTTGAGTTTCACATTTATTTGGCTTATTCATTCTGGTGTTTCGTCCAGGCAATGAAAAACTGAGAACATTTCTTTATTTGCAGAGTCTCGCCCAAAAAAGCAACTTGTGTGCTCAGTTGCTCAGTACCAATCTTCCGTCATTTTTAAGACTATTCGAAATTCATAACACTCATTACCCTATAATACCGAGACTGTAAGTCAGGTTTGAATGAAATTTAAACATTTAATCATAATTTCATTTGAAATCCGAATGAGTTCTATATCGGAGTTTTTGACCACGATTTCCGGTACTTGCGAAACCGGAAACAGGGGAAGTAAGTTTACTTAGTTTTCAACTAACATAAACTTAATTAATTTGTTTACTAAATTTTGGGAACTCGCTGCTATTTACATGGTTACTTAAAATACAAAAATTTCCTAAAAATTGAAACTTTTACATTAATCACTTTATGATTCCTAAATCGAAAAACAGATCTAAATATAAATTTATAAAATTTCTGATGAATTCTAAGAACTTTCATTGGAAGCTAGGTTTGTGGAAATCACACAGAGAACCCGAAAATCACAAAATTTCAATATTGCAATTGTTGTTTAACGTCCTGGTTTTTTTTATAAAAGATATTTTTATTCAGGCCTATTTGCGTGCAAGCTTTACGTGGCCGATTGAGCTGAGTTTTTAGCTAAAAATTTGTTTGTATTGTCACCCTTTTTCTAGGGGGAGAGGAGCTTCCATTTCCTTCCTGCGAGGATTGAGGGGCAGTTTGTTTGTGGTTCGCCTCGTCCTCCATTGCCGTGGTGTTGTTGTTGATTTGTTGCTAGTTGCTGTAGATGCGCCTTGTTGTACATTGTTTGCAGTTGCTGGTTGGTTGGATGGTAAGCTGTTAACTGCAGCTGGTGTACTTTGTTCTATAGGGGTTACGTTGGATGGTTTTGTTGAAGGGGATACTTCACTGTTATTGGTGACTGTCACAGGTGTACTGGGATTGCTTGGAGTTGGTGTGAAGGTAGCACCGTTGTCCTTTGGTGTGGTTGTCGCCTTGTCCAGTTTATCACATGGCTTACCGTAATGAACAGCGTTTTGGCAATATTGACATGTAGGCATCTGATTGTCATAGGTAACAAGTGATTTGCACGGGATTCTTGTATCCTGACCGAAAGTTACATAAGAAGGTATAGGCCTTTTCAAGCGCATGCGTAACAAACGTACGTCATTTAGAATACCGGGGAAAAAGTTCTTCCACTTTTCTTTTTCGATAGAGAGAATCTCTCCGTATTGGGACATAGTTTTACGAATATAAGGATCGATGACGCTTGAGGGAAGATCATGCACACGCACTTCTATAGCACTATCTTCCATATATACTGGAATGTTGTACTTAATGTTCTCGTGCTCCACATAATGCACATTATTATTGTCTTTTGCGAATTGAATTGCATCAAACTCTTTGTAAAACTGGATGTAAGCAACATTGTTTGGCTTATTCGATTGAAGTAAATGCACACGTTTAATGTCAAGATGCATTTGCTCCTTAGGCAAACCTTCAAGTTCTCGTATCGAAGGTCGAATTTTGCACTGCCTGAATTCAACAATAATTGTATTCTTTCATACCGGCGGTAGCTTTTGTTCATTTGGTTCACTCATTTCGAGATCGTTCTATTGTTCACTACACAATACTGTACTTGGGGTTTCTTTCGTCCCGATGTAAGCGGTTTCGTTTTTTCGACTGACTTGGATGAGATGTGAGAGCAAACTGAACGTCCTGGTTGTTTCAACTAAAATGTTGTTGATATAACTAGCATATCTGCTGATTTTATCATAACCATTCAGGTAAACGAAATTGCTGTATTCAAATGCTGTCACTCGGCGGAGAACGAAGACAGCGAAACGCAAAACAAAAATCCTCTCCATTTCACCAGAAACGTTTCATATTGAAAATTTTCTATGGTAAATGAACGTCATTTGTGTTAGTTATGTAGTGGTCGTTTCATGTAAGTGAAAGTATGCAGAAGAACATAGGGGTTAATTGTAAAGCAAGTTTCCCGTGTACTGAATAGATATTCCTACAGTATAAATGTTTTAATTTCATCTGCGAGTAATGTATTTTCGTACAGTTCATGTCAATGTAATTAGAAACGCTAAATGCCTAAAAATTTCTGCTAAAGTAAAGTGATAGTATTTGTATTTTCTTGAAAGTGCATCTGTAGCATTGGCTTGTTAATAATGTTCGTGAAAACGGAATCAAAATAGATCTTCCCGCGAGACATTCTGCAAGTTGAGGAAAAATTTCTTATTGCCCTGTGAACATTTTGCTGATGAATTCCCTCTTGAGAATTATAATCTTCTGTTGCATTTCCATATCATCTATGATTATAGTGATGAAGCTATAAGCACCTACTTAGGCAAAATTACGTTGTTCAAGCGGTGAACGATTAGCTGTCCCTTATAGCAATGTTCAAATTGAGTTCAAATAACTGAATAATTTAATAGAACAACTGCGACCTTTTATGCTTTCATGCATACAGGTAACTTTGATGGGATTGTGTCATTGTTTAGTTGCACGAGTGAAACCTCATTGAAACGTTTCAGTTTTCGCTTAGGGTGTATGTCATCGCTCAACTGTAACCTTTGTGGTGCGTGTCTTTGCTGGGTGTCATTGCTATACTGCCAGCACGATAAAATAAAAAATGACGGTCAGTTTAGTAAAAAGACAATCGATTAGTTGTACAAAATTTAACCAATCAAATTCAGAAAAACAACTAACATTTTAGTTGTTTTGCGATCCCGTGCTTTTGCATGCAGCTGAGTCAGCTCTGTTAAAATTAAGTGCACTTATTTTTATTTATTTTTGCGCTTATCACCCTGCAATGGAAATCTGATCCAAATTAAATCTAACAATTCTGTGTAGGACAGATAGACCATTCATTTGAATCTCTTAAAGCGTAACAATGTTCTTTTATTGATATATTTCACAGCAGCAATATTTCTTAAGTGGGAAACCGATAATAGAACTGCTCTATAGAACTCATTGTATAGTCAGTAAAATGCAGCAGTAAAATGAAGTATTTTCACATTTGTTACAAAAACATGTGAAATCAATTGTCTAGCATAACCAACAAAAATTGCCGTTCTGTAGCAATTGTGAAACATGCCAATTTAAACAAGTTCTAATTCATTTAGGGATCGAACCTTATTTTGTGCTGGGGAACACAACAAATTTTATTATCTTTACGTTTCGTCTTAGACTCGTCAGTGCATAACAGTTTTTGTTGAACTGTTATGTCACCTGCAGTTCAACATAAACCGCAAGTATGATTCTGAAAATGATTCTGAAGCGTCCTCCCTGGTTTAGTACAAATGAGTTACACAGACTCACAAATATAGAACCATTAGATGTAATGTCACATAATATTATAAGCAAATTCCGACAAAAATCGATGCAATCTTCAATTGAATCGATTCGCTCTCTGTATTAGTTAGTAAGTTAGTATATAAGTTCCTTTTCCCCATTACACAATACAAGTAGGTTTAGAATTTTCCCTACACAAAAATCTCAGAATTGCGGAAGCAAATGATGTCTTCATGGTAATAACCAAATCATATATATATATATAACAGGGCTGAAAAGTCACCACTTGTGGCTGAACACCCAATTTAAATCTTAATAATTTAATTTTAACTCATATTCCAATAAATAGTTATTTAAAAAAAAAAAAAAAAAAAAAAAAAAAAAAAAAAAACCGCTAGTATGACGTGAAGTTTTTGCTATTTGAATACACTTATAATTAGCACCGAAGTGTTAAGTGCTTCCTGACGTGCCGACCGAAAATGAGTTTCGGCTAATACAGGCCTATTCAGAAGGTCATTTAGGGATCAAACCTTATTTTGTGCTAAGGCTCATAACCAATTTCATTATCTTTACGCTTCTTTTAAGACTCGTCATTAGCACTTCGGTGCTAACTATAAGTGTATTGCAAATAGCAATAACTGTAGTCTGCCTAGCAATTTATGTTGAACTGAAGACGGCATAGCAGTTCAACATAAACTGTTATGCACTGACGAGTCTAAGACGAAACGTAAAGATAATGAATTTTGAGTTGTTGCTTAGGTTCACGAACTCAGACTCAAACGAAAGGTCTTATGATTTTATATAAAATGTCGTATTTTATTTTGAATATGACTTCCGGTTTCGAAGTAACGGGGTAGAATGAAACTAAAATAAATGCACTAACTTTTCTCATGGACGGCTCAACCGTTTTTCACAAACATTGATTTAAATGAAAGGTCTTAAGGCCTTATTGAGAATTTCTGAATTTTATCTTGATGCTAGTTCCAATTAGAGAGAAAATTCCAATTTGAAGTGTGTTTTCTCAGAAGGGACAATGTAAGAAGCAATTTCCATAAAATTGGTTCATAGATCTTGTTAGTAGTTGATAAAATAATTTCACTTTAGTTTGGCTGATTTTCTTAAACTTAGAATGAAATGAACGGTCTTGCAATACTACAAGCACATTCCAAATTCTGATATGATGAAGGTCAGGAGTTTATCGTGTGCAAGTCCAGTGTGAATTGTTCGGAGAAGATTCGGAAGAAGAAGACTATAGCCGCGTAAGCATGTAAAATCTGCTCTCAAAGAGAATTTATATCATTAAACCACATTCGAAAAAGCTTAAAGCTTGCTTCATTTAGAATTGGAACAAACTTTTGCTCATATTGTGGCGCTCCTGGTGGACGGATTTGGAAGTTCTTGGCGCCCACGTGTCGGGAATTTTGTCAGCTTTACGTATGATTTTTGACATTCCGCAAATCGACTGTACTTTGTAAACAATCAACATGGAAGCTGGAATAAGGGAAAAAATTGTGCACAGTTATTTGGAAAATCCATTGTGGTTTGCATTAAGGCTAGCTAAACAGCTGAAATTGCCCAGAAATACCGTATGGCGCGTTATCAAACGGTATAAGGAAACATTGACGACGATTCGGAAGCCTCAAGCCAATTGTCGGAGTGGAACTGTCGACCGGAAACTGCGTGGTAAGATTTTGAAGACGATTAAGAGGAATCCTAATCTGTCGGATCGTGATTTGGCCAGGAAATTCGGTGCTGCCCATAGTACCGTGAGAAGAACTCGACTCCGGGAAGGAATCAAGTCGTATCGAGCCAGCAAACAGCCAAATCGGACCATAAAACAGAATAGTGTGGTCAACATTCGTGCTCGAAAATTATATGACCAGGTGCTGACCAAGTTCGACGGGTGTCTTCTGATGGACGATGAAACCTATGTCAAGGCTGACTTAGGGCAAATCCCCGGTAAAAAATTTTACTTGGCAACGGCTCAGGAGGATGTTCCAGCCAAATTTAAATTTGTTTTTGCCGACAAATTTGCAAGAAAATTTATGATTTGGCAGAGTCTCCAAAAACGAATTTTGCCGTTCATTCGATCCCACGACCATCCCGTATTGTTTTGGCCAGATTTGGCAAGCTGCCATTACAGCAAAGTCGTTCTAGAATGGTATGCAGAGAAAGGGGTCCAGTTTGTTCCGAAAAACCTTAACCCACCCAACTGCCCCCAGTTCCGCCCTATTGAGAAATACTGGGCAATCATGAGAAGGAGACTCAAGGCAAAGGGAAAGGTTGTCAAAGACATCAATCAGATGACGACTAAGATAGCTAAAACGATGGACGAAGAAGGTGTGCGCCGCCTAATGAGTCGTGTTACAGGAAAAATTCGAGAATTCCTTCGAACCGTGACTAATAATTTTACCCGTATTTTTTCTTAAAAGTATGAAGAAAACGCTACATTTGTATAAAAACAGATCTTGAATTCAATAATAAATAACTAAAATACAGGCAATTGTCTTTGTTCCAATTCTATCTGAAGCAAGCTTTAGATAGGAGACAATTTTCCCAGACCTTTAACAGCGGTATTGACGGAGCTAGAGTGGTTATTTTGTTGTTTTCCGAAAAAATAAAAAAATAAATTAGGAATGTGATCTAAAACCAGATATACCAGACCAGAGATATACATAGCGAAAATTCTAGCACCGCTTGCACCCTATTGATGGTGAACAACGAACAACAAAGCAATTGTAAATATGCAGATTGAAACCGCTTTTGACAGTTTAATTGTAATCATAGCAATGTCTCTGCTGATCTCTGGATAAAGGATCACTAGTTTATGAACCGTGCGTTTCCTTCTAATAGAATTTTAATTGAGACGCATGGTCGACTGTTATTTTTTTTCGAATAATTCAAATGAAAATCACATTTAAAATAATATGACATTTAAATAACGTGAAATCGAAGCACTTTAACGAGTCCAAAACTTTTAATTGATTTTACGTTTCGTTTTTGACTCATCAGTGCGTAGCAGTTTATGTTGAACTGCTAGCGCGACCTGGCGGCTCAACACACTGAAAATATTTTTTTCTCTATTGCTTTCTCGATATCCTCCGCATTAAACTCCCTTATATATAATATTAAAATGTTGAACTGAGATTTCCTATTGACTTGGAATAAATAAATATACGAATTATTGATCTCTTTCTTCAGCTAATAACAACATTTATCCCGTGATCCCTAGATTTAGAGAATCCTGAATTTGCGCTTATTTTAAGATTTTTAAGAGTTTCTTTCTAAGATTTTCGTTTGCATGGGATAGACTTATATGAGTTGATTACAATCAGAATCGCAGTAGCAACCAAAAAATTGAAATAATTCAATTACAATTTTAAATCTTTGAGAAAAATATATTAGTTTAATTATGTTAATAAACTGTAGTCCCATCACCGTAGTAACCTTTTAGCTGGCAGCTCTCGAGCACCTAGTTCATATCAAGAGCTGATTTTCGATGGTCGCACTTTGAAAGTGCAAACGGGCAAAATCCCGATTCCATGATTTGACGTGAAGAGTATAATTTCATGCTCCATGATTAAAAATTTTCGGATCATGAACCATTTGGGCAGATTTCGTTGAAATTCGAAGCAAAGCAAAGTCCTGGCATTACATTCCTTTTGTGGAATTTGGCCTTTCTGTTTCAACAGACTTCGCAGCCGATTCTTAGTATACATAATCATTGCATGGCTAGTAGTACTATGGATCCTACTGACACTAAGAATCCTTCCAGGTCGGGGCTCGAACATACGACAACTGGCTTGTAACACCAGCGTCCTATGCATTGAACCGCCAACCCGGGACAAGCGTAGCTCAATTTACATTGATGGGTATGCTTCAGGCGTATTTTTGCTACAATGATGTTCTTTGCAACATGTATTCAGGCGTTATGTTTTAAAATTTGAAGATTTCAACTACGATTCAAATGGAAGGATGTGATAAACATATTTTTTAAGCGATTCCAACTAGTATCTTAAATGCTGTGCATTGGAATAGCAAAACAGTGAAATACTCATTTATTTTAATCTGAATAAATTCTTTTCCAAAATTAATAATTTTTATTTTTTGCAAAAAACGTTTCTTTACGTTTCGTCTTAGACTCGTCAGTGCAGAGCAGTTCAAATTGAACTGCTTAGTGCAAACTTAAACAGTTCAATTTGAACCGCTAAGCAGACGTAAAGTTAATGCTACTTGCAAAACACTTTTTCAATTGGCACCGAAGTGCCATGTCTTTTCTGACGTGCCGAACGAAAACGTCTTTTTCGACTAATACTGGAATGACCATACCTGAATCGGCCAGTATTAGTCGAAAAAGACGTTTTCGTTCGGCACGTCAGAAAAGACATGGCACTTCGGTGCCAATTGAAAAAGTGTTTTGCAAGTAGCATTAACTTTACGTCTGCTTAGCGGTTCAAATTGAACTGTTTAAGTTTGCACTAAGCAGTTCAATTTGAACTGCTCTGCACTGACGAGTCTAAGACGAAACGTAAAGAAAAGTAAAAACGGTTATGTGCCCAAAGCACAAACATAGGATAACCCCTAAATGAAAAAACGTTTGCAAAATCATATTATTTCAAATATTTAGGTGGATCAAAACAGCCTGTGTTGTTATTTCTATGAAACTAAACAAACAAAGTGGTCACACAAGGTAATGGTGCTCCTAATTTATAGTCCAATTTATTTTTCGATCTTCGTTAGCTACTATTCTAACAACAACGGCCAAATCCAATTAATAAAAATCCATTCAGATATATTCATACAAATTATAACGTTGTTGTTTGTCAAATGAAAGGCTACCTTTAGTCTTTCATGATTTCAATTTCCTATACATTATCTTTATGTTTTCATTTCTCTGTCTGCCAATAGGTAAAAAACGCAATTTATTATTATGTATCAAGTAAATGTTTTAAGTAGTTCTTGTTTGCAAATGTCCACTTTTTGCCTCATCATTAATCTATTGAGTAATCTATCAAATCAATTGAGGCAAAAGGTTGTGACAAAAGTGATATACGGGTAGAAAATTGGAGTAACGAGTTTTGAATGAAACTCATTCGTCAAGAAACGCATTTTCTGACCATAATTAAAACGATGAATAATTATAATTATAATGACTTCATAAGAAGTCAAAATGATTGGTTTCAAGATTTTTTTTATCATGAGTAGCAGTAACGGATTTCTTTCCGTGCAGAATTCAAATGAGTGGGAGGTGCGACTTAGCAGGATGAAAATTGTCATCATCATGGTACACTAAAAGCCATAAAATCTTCTACTGAATCCATCTCGATTTGTTCGAGAAAAAGCGCAAAAAAAAACTTGCAGTTATGTTGGGGGAGTGATAAGCTTGTGTTTACTGCTTTCGATCAGAAAGGAAATCCGATGGATGAGAAAGAACAGAAGGTAAGTATGGGCAAATTGTTCCAGAGTGACTTTTCGAAAGTGGCACCGCGCCAACTTACTAACGGATAAAAACGGTACGAGCAACTTCGATACCAAAAACCTCTATGAGTTAGGGAAGCATTTGACCTAGTTATTGAAGTAAGAAATTTCGGTTAGTTAGGAGTTTGGCTTACAACGAATGTTCGGTTTGAGCCGCTAGCAGACGTAAAATTTATTTTCACTTGATGTGAATAATTTTATGATTTAATAATATTATTGGTTTTTGTAGCTGTTCAAGATATAAGAAAGACCACTGTGATAAGGCATTAATTTTGATCTTATTTTTTGAAGCACTACATTGAGCAGAGATGTGGTATTTCACTTCCATGGTTGTAACTCGGTATCTGTTAATTGTACAAAAAATGTCTAAGAAGTTGCAAGAAATTGTTTTGAACATATATTCAGTTGAATAAATATTTAATATTTTCCCAAGAATTATAAAGAAAACAAAATAGAATAATAACGCGAGATCGTTATAGCATAAACAGGGTTGTTACAGTTGCTTCGTTTTTATTGCGATGGTGCGAATTACAAGAATCATCACTTCAAATTTGTGAATCATTTGTTCGAAAAGAAAGGTTCTTTGCAATTTTTTGAAGCTTGTGAGTTTTATGGAACCCCATGAAATTAAAGATGAGCGAACGTTTCAGCAATTGGTCGAGCTGACTGAATTGGTGAATTTTCACCTTTGTTTGCGCACATTACCGTTTGTAGTTTTGTCGGACAAGTGTTCGGATTCTCGCGACGAAGTGAAAACTCGCGGATACTATTTAACACTAACTGTATTTATTACAACGATCACTATAAGACTTGGACTGACTAACATATATGACTTAACGTTTAATCGTACTATCGTACTGTCGTACGATAGCACTATCGTACCGTCGTACGATCGCACTATCGTACGATCGCACGATCGCGCCTGATCTGATCTGCACTACGCTTTTATAGTCTGCGTACATTATTATAGGAACACAATTTGTCTCTACCGGAAAGCACATACCGTAAGATGTAACGGAAAGTATGTATCGTAATCTTTAATACTGTCTGCTGCTTGTATAACTGCTCGAATCCTATCACTAATCGGTTTCTGTTGTGTATACAGTAAAGCTCACTTAAACTGTCTACTGAAACTTACACTTTGGCGTAAACAACCTTGATGAGACCAAAATTTACGGCGGTACTAACAAATGTTTTCTTGAGTGAACAAACTTTCGATTTTATGCTCTTCGATGACGAGTGATTACAAATTGCTATTTCAGCAGTACTGTTACCAGGAATTACAAAAACTTTTCGATATATGTGATTGCATTTCCTCATTCTAATGCGGAAATCGAAAGAAGATTTTCGTACTCAAAGATATTGATGTCTGATGGAAGATATACACGGAACGACCGAAATTAGCTCTGCGCCTAATTCGTATTACTGTTTTTGAATTAGTTGATTTTAACAACAAAATTTCCAAAATAACTATAAAATTAGTTAAAATTTAGAATTTACTGTGCTGAAAAAAACTCTTATTTTTAGAGAATGTGTTTAGTTGGCGAATATTCTGGACACAAACCAGCAATATTTCAATCCAACACGAAATTCTCATTGACAACTAATTTCGTTATTAAAATCAGAAACTTTGATTCTATTTATCTATCACCGTCATTACTGAAGGACAGTAGTGTCGAAGCAAAACAATCCATTAAAAAACTAAAAGGGACAGTCTTGTTGAAACTGCTCGCAAATTGTTTAGATGTTTTTCGCATGTGTTACGATATATTCCTATATAAATTTCTAAACCGATATGTAAAAATGACGTAAACTGTTAGTGGAAAGTGTATTTATTTAGAATTTGTGCGCAGTTGAAGCGATTGTGGGTAATATTGTTTTTACGCGAAACAGTGAAGTGAGTTTCGAATGTTGCACTCTAATTGTACACGTCGAATGATGTTTTTTTGTATCTTCTCATTCCGGGCTACGCCTTCCGGTGTACTACTTGTATTCGGTTTTTGTTTTCCGAGTGCTCAAAGTTTTCAGTGAGAGAGTCGATTTCGCGAAGTCGAATGAAGAAAACAACGATTTAGAAGTAAAATTTTCAATAAGAAGTCTATGTTTCGCTTATGTCTTTTTCTCCAATACAACATCGTATTTATACCTGCAAATATAGAAAAGAGAACCGCGACTGAAATTTTTTTCGGTAGTAGTGTGCCATCTAGTGGCTAGTAGTCATTACGGTGTTAACGAGCGCCATATAGCTGCTAATTGCAAAAACCAATTCAACCATTTATGTTGGTTGAAAACAACGTTTTATTTCTCTAATTCAACTAAAAAATTAGTTGAATGGATATGAAGCGTGCCTTAGCTAAAAAATGACAGCACTATTAATTGGTGAATTCAACTAAAAAAATAGCCATTTCAACAAATATTTTATTATTATTAAGAGAATCAGAATTAAAAAAACTAAATTAGCAAAAGTAAGATTTTTTTAGTTGTCTCAAAAAATAACTAACTAAAATCAGAAAATCAACTAATTTTTTCGCCAAAATACTAATTTCGGTCTTTCCGTGTAGTCTCAGTAAAAACACGTTCAATAATGCAAAGAACGTAATTAATGGATTACTATTCTTCGATAATATATTCACCAATTTTGTGTATGATAAAAATCATACATTATTATTAAAGCAAAATTTGCACGACAGGTTTACTAAGCGAAGTTGGACAATAAAAGAAACGAAGAAGAAAAAGTTGTAACGTTCGTCTAGTGCTGGACCCGACGGGATTCCATCCGTGGTGATATGAAATTGTTATAATAGTTTGTTGGTTCCACTATCTAACATTTTCAATTGCTCTTTGCGTTCTGGAATTCTTCCTGAAATTTGAAAGAAATCCTAATTTACAAAAGTATCCATTTATCGTGAAATTGCTGCGTTGAGCGCTGTATGGAATCACAGTTCTGGATTTTATAACAGATAGTTGCTCTGACTACATATCTGAGACTACAAGTAGATTCTATATACACCGATTTTGCTGCTGAGTTCGACAAAATCAATCATCACATAACGATCTCCAAGTTAAGTAGACTGGGATTTAACGGGTCATTTTTAAATTGGCCTCGATCATATCTAATTGGTCATGAAATAATAGTGCTAATAGGAGACTGTAAAACCTTACCATTCGCTGTTACCTCTGGAGTTCCTCAAGGATGTTACCTTGGCCCGTTTATATTTTTATTGTATCTCAACGATCTACATAATCATATAATTAAATCTGCAGCCGACTCATAGTTCCTACAAGAACATTTGGATAATTTAACTAATTGGTGTAACATCAACAAAATGAATTGAAATGTCACTAAATCACTCAATGCTCCGTCATCTCTTTTAGTAGCACAAAGTCTGTATTTAAGTTCGATTATAATGTTTCACAAACTGTTATCGAACGCACAACGTCTGTTAAGGACTGATAATCTTCTGGATGATGCCAAGTTAAATTTGAAAAAGCACATAGAGTTTACTAAGCCTCTAGGCTATTAGAATTTATTTCTCGCGTTACTAAAATTTATTCTGATGTACATTGCTTGTACATAGTTAGCTTAACTATCGAATATGCTGCTGTTATCTGGTCACCTTATTACCAACACGATATCAAACACATTGAAGTGATTCAACACAAATTTGTCCGATTCGCTCTCTGGCGTCTTTCATGGAGATATTCTTTAAACTTATCGTACTACCATGACAGCTGAAAACTGATTGGTCTCGATTTCTTATCTGTCCGTCGCGATGTTTGTAGTTTTGTGGCAGACCTTGTTCAGTCACGAATCGATTGCTACGAGCTATTGCAATTGTTACAATTAGACATTCGACGTCGTAATCTTCGATCCTTTTATTTCTTCGGATTCCCTATGTTAGAACTAGTTATGGGTATAACGAGCCCATTGCTAGCATGTGCGCATATATAACAAATGTTTCATCGACTTGTCGACTTCGTAGTAGATCATGCTGATGTGGGCTATCTTAAAATTCTTCTTACCGAGAAGGAAAAGCTTGCCGAGCAAGAAGAAGTTGAAGCAAATATATTGTCTTTGCTGAAATCTGTTTAACTTCTTTCAAAATCACATTTGCAAGCCATTTCATTTTCACCCTAACATTGTCCGTGCTTCAGAGAGTATAAATTCACTAAGGACATCGAAAAGAGAATAAAAAATGAAATCGTTTTCATGGAGTTTGTACGTGTGTTGACGTGTTGTACGCGGACATATTTATTGTCTTTATATGACAAAATTATGCAGAGTTTTAAATTATATTTAAGTGAA
The DNA here is from genome assembly GCF_030247185.1 of Malaya genurostris. Taxonomy (NCBI): domain Eukaryota; kingdom Metazoa; phylum Arthropoda; class Insecta; order Diptera; family Culicidae; genus Malaya; species Malaya genurostris. The sequence continues at coordinate 246,696,183 of NC_080571.1, read as the reverse complement.
TTTTCAAGTTCTGTGAAAGTATCGCCTGCATTAAAATAGTTGTATAATGCTTCGATCGAAAATCGTGCTTTTTATTTTCCAACTTTGCGCGGATTTCGCGCGATTTAGTTCTCGACTTCGCGTGGATTTCGCGCGTTTTGATTTTGAAAGTTTTCGTAACAATCCTGCATAAAAAAATTTAAGGTATTTGCAAAACATCAAGTTTTTGATAAAAAACTTGTTGGATCCACCTAGTGGTATGATAATGCCTTTCTCTTTCATCGACACAATATCATTAGAATAATTTTTGCCCTTTTATTGAAGGTGTTTTCCAACACTAATTTGAGCTCATTTTTGACACCAATTTATTCAGATGGATTCGGATAGTTCACAAAAGCATGCGTCAGCGTTTATGTCACATATTCGTCTACATTTCTCAGATCAAGAGTGTTAGCAATAATACGCTTGAAATAATTATGCGGATAGAAAATATACTTTTTTGATCACGTCACTTGTATATCTCCGAAACTAGAACCGTATGATCTTCGAAATCGACCTATAGCCCAATTTTGGTGTCGAATGAGCCAAAAATTATTGATATCATTGAATACATATACAAGAAAATTGAGCGGTAATAAGTTCTGGCGTTTATGTCACTTATGCCATTATATCAGCGGAACCTTATGTGACAGTCCTTTGAACTTCAAACCAGTATAATGGACCAATAGTAGTTCCCAAACGAGCCTATCTTTGTTGAAATCGGTTTAGCCGTCACGAGAAAATTCAGCGAAGAGAAAAAGCGCGTTTAGCTGGTTACGTCACTTTTACCATTATATCGTCGGAACCAGAAGCCACAGCCGTTTGATCTTTGAACGTGATCAATTGTCCAATAGTAATTTCCAAACAAGCCTAACAAGTTATTGAAATCGGCTCAGCTATCTCCGAAAAAAATTAATGGTAAGAACTAAAGTACGTTTTGTCGATTACGTTACTTATACCATTATATTAGTATTACGAAAATTATTAGTATTTACAGGGAAAGGATGTCCTAAGCAGCATCAATTTCCAAGATGGCGACTTCCGATTTATTGATATTCCTTGAAAACCCTTACAATATGGGTAATTTTGCAACGGGTTTGATGAGTAGATGTCGGAAAATGATGTTTGAGGTGGTTCTGAATTTCAAGATGGCGACTTCCGGTTTATTGATATTCCTTGAAAACCCCTATAATATGGATATTTTTTGGAACGGGTTTGATGAGTAAATGTCGGAAAACGATGTTTAAATGGGCTCCGAATACCAAGATGGCGACTTTCGGTTTATTGACAAAACAAAACGAATGTTTTCGGAACGGGTTAAAAGAACTGTGCTTAGTAAACGTTGTTTGAGTAAGTATCAGTGCTGAAAAAATTCGTTATCACAATGGTGACTCGAGCTTACATTGAGACAACACATATATCATCGTCCACCCAACGACGATTGTCGCTAATTGAATCATAACAAGTATCATGACTGCCGAACCCTTTCAGTATCATTGGAAATTGATTTCATGAAAATGTAAACAAAAGTTATCCCCCTATCACCCGGCGATGAGCCAGTGATAGACGACAATATTTGTCTCATTCGACATTCAGTTGAGCATCAACGGTATCATATTCATTCCTGAGAATCATCGTCAACCGGGTCGATTGGGCCCTTCCAATCATACGCAGTTCCCAGCGCCCTGGAGAATAAGTCTTTGTTTAATTTAATAAGTAAAATGTTTTCCAACGTATCTTTCCCAAGGCCAGTGCGTTGATTAGAGAGAACCAAGGCAAGGGCACTGAAAGACCGTTCAACAGAGACTTGGTTCGATGGTGTGGATAGTACAACCATTGCTACTGCATATATCTCTGGGTGCGTAGTCTTACGGCGCAACCAATGGTCCCACACGTTGTAGTTATGTTTTTGGCGTGGCTCTAGGTCCAAAGACTTAACTTGTTGAAGAAACCCGGTCTCGCAACCAAGATTCACGGATTCACCAAACATTTGCGTAAGATACTGATCAAAATCATCGGTAGACTCTGACGATTCTCTACTTGTACTAGCCGGTGTTTTACCCAGTTGGCAGATACGTTCCCATGTATCGACTATGTATTGCTGAATTTTATCTTTTTCCTCAGCCGTGAATATTTTAGAACCTCGATAGTTGAACCTTGGATCCAGGTATAATGCCATCTGAACCGCCTTCAATTGGCGCAAAATGTTCAATCTATTGTTCAACGACCGAAGTAAATGGGGACTGAAAGAGTTTTCGCGAACTTTCTGTACCTCACTCGTTGCCATCAGCCATGCCATATAGAAGTCAGATAACGACACGTGCTTCTCTTGCATTTGCTTTGTGCAGATGTACAACGGCTTAAACGTATCATAGTAATGCTCAATGAACGACCATTGATTGGAAAGGTCTAGTTCGGGAAAATTATCGGCCAACTGGTTAAAAAACCTTTTTTGGTGTACGAACGATTCCATCATTTTGAATATACCACCCCATCGTGTCCTACTCCAGACGGGTGGGTATGAAGCATCGTAGCTTTCAAACTCTGACCGGTACTTCACCAGCTTACATTTTCTAGCAACAGCAGTGATGGCTCGGATAGACTCATCGGATTTATCAACAACATCCAGTATTGCAAGCTGTAAGGTATGCACGGCACATCTCACAAGAGTAATCCTTTCGGACAGTTCATTGGCCAGTTCAGCAGTAACGTTTCGTTCACACTGTTTATCATCCTCTATCACATCCGACTCATCCAGCTCATCTATGTTCGTACCATCAGCCTGCTGCTCTGTAGGCATTACGTACGTATCATTGTTTAATTTTCTAACCGTTGCCACCATATTAGCCCCATTGTCGCATGTCACGGAAAATATGTTCTCAAGAGATAGCCCAT